>NW_027183720.1:0-92209 GCF_041296385.1 Aphelocoma coerulescens | reverse complement strand
GGTGAGACGGGCACGGGTGAGACGGGCACGGGTGAGGGGGGGGGACACACCTGGGCACAGGTATGGATACACCTGGGGGGCACTGAGCGCACCTGGCACAGGTACAGGGCACACCTGGCACAGGTACAGACCCACCCGGAGAGAGCCCGCCCAGCGCTCGTCCAGAGCCTCGATGCGCACCCTGGCACAGGTGAGACGGGCACGGGTGAGACGGGCACTGAGCGCACCTGGCACAGGTACAGATACACCTGGCACAGGTACGGACACACCTGGCACAGGCACAGGGCACACCTGGCACAGGCACAGGGCACACCTGGCACAGGTACGGACACACCTGGCACAGGCACAGGGCACACCTGGCACAGGTGAGACGGGCACTGAGCGCACCTGGCACAGGTACGGACACACCTGGCACAGGTACAGCCACACCTGGCACAGGTGAGACGGGCACTGACACACCTGGCACAGGTCCAGGGCACACCTGGCACAGGTGAGACAGGCACAGGGCACACCTGGCACAGGTACGGACACACCTGGCACAGGTGAGACGGGCACTGAGCGCACCTGGCACAGGCACAGCCACACCTGGCACAGGTACAGGGCACACCTGGCACAGGTACGGACACACCTGGCACAGGTACAGCCACACCTGAGGGGCACTGAGCGCACCTGGCACAGGCACAGCCACACCTGGCACAGGTACAGACCCACCCGGAGAGAGCCCGCCCAGCGCTCGTCCAGAGCCTCGATGCGCACCTGGCACAGGTGAGACGGGCACTGAGCGCACCTGGCACAGCTACAGGGCACACCTGACACAGGTACAGCCACACCTGGCACAGGTACGGACACACCTGGCACAGGTGAGACGGGGCACTGAGCGCACCTGGCACAGGTACAGGGGCACACCTGGGGGGGCACTGAGCACACCTGGCACAGGTACAGACACACCTGGCACAGGTGAGACGGGCACAGGGCACACCTGGCACAGGTACAGGGCACACCTGGCACAGGTACGGACACACCTGGCACAGGTACAGGGCACACCTGGGGGGCACTGAGCACACCTGGCACAGGTACAGACACACCTGGCACAGGTGAGACGGGCACAGGGCACACCTGGCACAGGTACAGGGCACACCTGGCACAGGTACAGGCACACCTGGCACAGGTACAGGGCACACCTGGCACAGCCACACCTGGCACAGGTGAGACGGGCACTGAGCACACCTGGCACAGGTCCAGGGCACACCTGGCACAGGTACAGGGCACACCTGGCACAGCCACACCTGGCACAGGTTGAGACGGGCACTGAGCACACCTGGCACAGGTCCAGGGCACACCTGGCACAGGTACAGGGCACACCTGGCACAGCCACACCTGGCACAGGTGAGACGGGCACTGAGCACACCGGGCACAGGTACGGACACACCTGGCACAGGTAGAGAGCACACCTGGCACAGGCACAGGGGCACACCTGGCACAGGTGAGACGGGCACTGAGCGCACCTGGCACAGGTACGGACACACCCTGGCACAGGTACGGACACACCTGGCACAGGTACAGCCACACCTGGCACAGGCACAGGGCACACCTGGCACATGGTACAGGGCACACCTGGCACAGGTACGGACACACCTGGCACAGGTACAGCCACACCTGGCACAGGCACAGGGCACACCTGGCACAGGTACAGACCCACCCGGAGAGAGCCCGCCCAGCGCTCGTCCAGAGCCTCGATGCGCACCTGGCACAGGTGAGACGGGGCACGGGTGAGATGGGCACAGGTGAGAGGGGCACTGAGCGCACCTGGCACAGGTACAGATACACCTGGCACAGGTACAGATACACCTGGCACAGGTGAGACAGGCACAGGGCACACCTGGCACAGGTACAGGGCACACCTGGCACAGGTGAGACGGGGCACTGACACACCTGGCACAGGTACAGGGCACACCTGGCACAGGTGAGACGGGCACTGAGCGCACCTGGCACAGGTACAGCCACACCTGGCACAGGCACAGCCACACCTGGCACAGGTACAGGGCACACCTGGCACAGGTACGGACACACCTGAGGGGCACTGAGCACACCTGGCACAGGTACAGCCACACCTAGCACAGGTACAGGGCACACCTAGCACAGGTACGGACACACCTGGCACAGGCACAGGGCACACCTTGCACAGGTACAGGGCACACCTGGCACAGCCACACCTGGCACAGGTGAGACGGGCACAGGGCACACCTGGCACAGGCACAGGGCACACCTGGCACAGAGACAGGGCACACCTGAGGGGCACTGAGCACACCTGGCACAGGTACAGGGCACACCTGGCACAGGCACAGGGCACACCTGGCACAAGTACAACACACCTGGCACAGGGACAGGGCACACCTGGCACAGGTACAGCCACACCTGGCACAGGCACAGGGCACACCCTGGCACAGGTACGGACACACCTGGCACAGGCACAGGGCACACCTGGCACAGGTACGGACACACCTGGCACAGGCACAGGGCACACCTGGCACAGGTGAGACGGGCACGGAGCGCACCTGGCACAGGTACAGAGCACACCTGGTGGGCACTGAGCGCGACTGGCACAGGTGAGATGGGCACTGAGCACACCTGGGCACAGGTACAGGGCACACCTGGCACAGGCACAGATACACCTGGCACAGGGACAGGGCACACCTGGCACAGGTACGGGACACACCTGGCACAGGCACAGGGGCACACCTGGCACAGGTACAGGGCACACCTGGCACAGGTACAGCCACACCTGGCACAGGTACAGGGCACACCTGGCACAGGTACAGGGCACACCTGGCACAGGCACAGCCACACCTGGCACAGGTACAGGGCACACCTGGCACAGGTACAGCCACACCTGGCACAGGTACAGGGCACACCTGGCACAGGTACAGGGCACACCTGGCACAGGTACAGACCCACCCGGAGAGAGCCCGCCCAGCGCTCGTCCAGAGCCTCGATGCGCACCTGGCACAGGTGAGACGGGCACGGGTGAGACGGGCACTGAGCGCACCTGGCACAGGTACGGACACACCTGGCACAGGTGAGACGGGCACTGAGCGCACCTGGCACAGGTACAGAGCACACCTGGTGGGCACTGAGCGCACCTGGCACAGGTACAGCCACACCTGGCACAGGGACAGCCATACCTGGCACAGGCACAGCCACACCTGGCACAGGTACAGGGCACACCTGGCACAGGTGAGACGGGCACTGAGCGCACCTGGCACAGGTACAGGGCACACCTGGGGGGCACTGAGCACACCTGGCACAGGTACAGACACACCTGGCACAGGTGAGACGGGCACAGGGCACACCTGGCACAGGCACAGGGCACACCTGGCACAGGTACAGGCACACCTGGCACAGGTACAGGGCACACCTGGCACAGCCACACCTGGCACAGGTGAGACGGGCACTGAGCACACCTGGCACAGGTCCAGGGCACACCTGGCACAGGTACAGGGCACACCTGGCACAGGTACAGCCCCACCTGGCACAGGTGAGACGGGCACTGAGCGCACCTGGCACAGGCACAGCCACACCTGGCACAGAGACAGGGCACACCTGAGGGGCACTGAGCACACCTGGCACAGGTACAGGGCACACCTGGCACAGGTACAGGGCACACCTGGCACAGGCACAGGGGCACACCTGGCACAGGCACAGGGCACACCTGGCACAAGCCCAGCCCCACCTGGGCATGGGCGTGGCCTAACCCCACCCCACCCCCCCCACCCCCCATTTCTGGGCGTGGCCAACGGGCGCGGCCCCCCCTTTAACCCCACCCCCTCCGGGGCCCCGCCCCACCTCGGCCACGCCCATTCTCTTAAAGCGACAGCGTCCCCCGTTAACACCCGGCTTTCCCGCCCATCCCCCCGCCCCCCCCAGGTGACCACGCCCCTTTGTGGGCGTGTCCCGCTGGCCCCGCCCACCTCGAAGAGCTCTCCTGGCCGCAGGTGGGAGCGGCTGAAGACCAGCCCGTGGCAGTAGCCGGCCACGCGCGCGGCCCCCAGGCCCTCAGCCCCCAGGGGCCACGTTCTGGCCACAGCGGCCGTGGAAACGCTGGCACGGCCCGGGGGCTGCGGGGGGGGAGGGGAGGAGGTCAGTGGGGTGGGAGGGGGAGGGGGAGTGGGGGAGGGGAGGGGGAGAGGGGAGTGGTCAGTGGGGTGGGGGGGAGGGGGCAGCGGTCAGTGGGCGAGGGGGAGCGGCAGGGGAGGAGGGGAGTGGTCAGTGGGGTGGGGGGGGAGGGGGCAGGGGGGTCAGGGGGAGGGGGGGAGTGGTCAGTGGAGTGGGGGTGGGGGGAGGGGGGAGGGGGAGTGGGGGAGGGGAGGGGGAAGGGGGAAGGGGGAGGGGTCAGTGGGGGTGGGAGGGGGGAGGGGGGAGTGGTCAGTGGGGGGAGGGGCAGGGGAGAGGGGAAGTGGTCAGTGGGGGGGAGCGGCAGGGGAGAGGGAGTGGTCAGTGGGGTGGGGGGAGGGGCGGGGGGTCAGGGGGAGGGGCAGGGGTCAGTGGGGTGGGGGGGAAGGGGCAGGGGGGTCAGGGGCAGGGGCAGGAGGGCAAGGGGGCCAGGGGGAGGGGGAGGGGTCAGTGGGGTGGGGGGAGGGGGGAGGGGGCGAAGGGGGAGGGAGGAGTGGTCAGTGGGTCAGGGGAAGGGGGGAGGGGCGGTGGTCAGTGGGGCAGGGGGAGGGGTAGGGGGAGGGGGGAGTGGTCAGTGGGGCGGGGGGAGGGGCAGCGGTCAGTGGGGCGGAGGGGAGGGGCAGGGGGGCAGGGGGAGGGGGAAGGGGGAAGGGGGAGTGGTCAGTGGGGTGGGGGAGGGGCAGGGGGGCAGGGGGGGGAGGGAGTGGTCAGTGGGGTGGGGTGGGGGGGCAGCAGGGGGAGGGGGCAGTGGGGTGGGGGAGGGGCAGGGGGAAGGGGGAAGGGGGAAGGGGGAAGGGGGAGGGGGCAGTGGTCAGTGGGGTGGGAGGGGGGAGGGGGGAGTGGTCAGTGGGGTGGGAGGGGAGGGGCAGGGGGCAGGGGGGAGGGAGGAGGGGGGAGTGGTCAGTGGGGTGGAGGGGAGGGGCAGCGGTCAGTGGGGCAGCAGGGGGAGGGGGAGTGGTCAGTGGGGTGGGGGGAGGGGCAGGGGGGCGGGGGGAGGGAAGTGGTCAGTGGGGTGGAGGGGGAGGGGGCAGGGGGGTCAGGGGGAGGGGCAGTGGTCAGTGGGGCGGTGGGGGGGAGGGGGGAGTGGTCAGTGGGGTGGGGGAGGGGCAGGGGGAAGGGGGAAGGGGGTGGGGGCAATGGTCAGTGGGGTGGGGGAGGGGCAGGGGGAAGGGGGAAGGGGGTGGGGGCAATGGTCAGTGGGGTGGGGGGAGGGGCAGGGGGGGGCAGTGGTCAGTGGGGTGGGGGAAGGGCAGCGGTCAGTGGGGCAGCAGGGGGAGGGGCAGGGGGGAAGGGGGAGGGGCAGTGGGGATGATGATGGGGGAGGGAACAGGAAGGTGACACCTCCCAGTCCCTCCCAGTTCCCTCCCAGTCCCCTCCCAGTCCCTCCCAGTCCCCCGAATCCCCTCCCAGTCCCTCCTAGTGCCTCCCAGTTCCCCCCCAATCCCCTCCCACTCCCCCCAATCCCTTCCCAATCCCTCCCAGTCCCTCCCAGTTCCCCCCAATCCCATCCCAGTTCCTCCCAGTCTCTCCCAGTCCCTCCCAATCCCCTCCCAGTCCCTCCCAGTCCCCTCCCAGTCCCTCCCAATCCCCTCCCAGTCCCTCCCACTCCCCCCCAATCCCCTCCCAGTTCCCCCCCAATCCCCTCCCAATCCCCTCCCAGTCCCTCCCAATCCCCTCCCAGTTCCCCCCAATCCCCTCCCAGTCCCTCCCAGTGCCCCCAAATCCCCTCCCAATCCCCTCCCAGTCCCTCCCAGTCCCTCCCAGTCCCTCCCAGTTCCCCCCAATCCCATCCCAGTTCCTCCCAGTCTCTCCCAGTCCCTCCCAATCCCCTCCCAGTCCCTCCCAGTCCCCTCCCAGTCCCTCCCAATCCCCTCCCAGTCCCTCCCACTCCCCCCCCAATCCCCTCCCAATCCCCCCCAATCCCCTCCCAGTCCCTCCCAGTCCCCCCCAATCCCCCCCAATCCCCTCCCAGTCCCTCCCAGTCCCTCCCAGTGCTCACCGGGCGAGGGGGGCGGGGCTTTCTCCGGGGCCGCTCCGGGGGCCAGGCTGTTGTCGGCCGGGCCGGTGGCGCCGGTCAGCGACACCTGGACACACTGACCATAGAGATCCACCACGGCGTACACCTCTGCGGAGAGCGGGGTCACCGAGGGTCACCGGGGGTCACCGGGGGTCACCGGGGGTCATCGAGGGGTCACCGGGGGTCACCGGGGGTCACCGCGGGGTCACCGGGGGGTCACCGCGGGGTCACCATGGGGTCACCTCGGGGTCAGCCCAGGGACACCCCAGGGACACCCCAGGGACACCCCAGGGACACCTCTGCGGAGAGCGGGGTCACCGGGGGTCACCAGGGGGTCACCGGGGGGTCACCGGGGGTCACCGGGGGTCACCGGGGGTCACCGGGGGTCATCGAGGGGTCACCAGGGGTCACCGGGGGGTCACCTCGGGGTCACCGGGGGGTCACCGGGGGTCACCGGGGGTCACCGGGGGTCACCACGGGGTCAGCCCAGGGACACCCCAGAGACACCTCTGGGGACAGCGGGGTCACCGGGGGTCACCGGGGGTCACCGCGGGGTCACCATGGGGTCAGCACGGGGTCACAACAGGGACACCCCAGGGACACCCCAGGGACACCTCTGGGGACAGCGGGGTCACCGGGGGTCATCGTGGGGTCACCGTGAGGTCACCATGGGGTCACCATGGGGTCAGCACGGGGTCACCCCAGGGACACCCCAGGGACACCCCAGGGACACCTCTGCGGACAGCGGGGTCATTGTGGGGTCACCGGGGGTCACTGGGGGGTCATCGAGGGGTCACCACGGGGTCAGCCCAGGGACACCCCAGGGACACTTCTGGGGACAGCGGGGTCATTGTGGGGTCACCTCGGGGTCACCTCGGGGTCACCATGGGGTCACCATGGGGTCAGCCCAGGGACACCCCAGGGACACCTCTGGGGACAGCGGGGTCATTGTGGGGTCACCGTGGGGTCACCGAGGGGTCACCATGGGGTCACCATGGGGTCAGCCCAGGGACACCCCAGGGACACCCCAGGGACACCTCTGCGGAGAGTGGGGTCACCTCGGGGTCACCACGGGGTCACCATGGGGTCACCGCGGGGTCACCTCGGGGTCACTGAGGGGTCACCACGGGGTCAGCCCAGGGACATCCCAGGGACACCTCTGCGGAGAGCGGGGTCACCGGGGGGTCACCGGGGGTCACTGGGGGTCACCGGGGGTCACCGGGGGTCACCGGGGGTCACCGGGGGGTCACCACAGGGTCACAACAGGGACACCCCAGGGACACCCCAGGGACACCTCTGGGGACAGCGGGGTCATTGTGGGGTCACCGGGGGTCACTGGGGGGTCATCGAGGGGTCACCACGGGGTCAGCCCAGGGACATCCCAGGGACACCCCAGGGACACCTCTGCGGAGAGTGGGGTCATCGTGGGGTCACCGGGGGTCACCGGGGGGTCATCATGGGGTCAGCACGGGGTCACAACAGGGACACCCCAGGGACACCCCAGGGACACCCCAGGGACACCCCAGGGACACCTCTGCTGAGAGCGGGGTCATTGGGGGGTCACTGGGGGTCACCGGGGGTCACCGGGGGGTCACCGTGGGGTCACAACAGGGACACCCCAGGGACACCCCAGGGACACCTCTGCGGACAGCGGGGTCATTGGGGGGTCACCGGGGGTCACTGGGGGGTCATCGAGGGGTCACCACGGGGTCAGCCCACAGACACCCCAGGGACACTTCTGGGGACAGCGGAGTCATTGTGGGGTCACCTCGGGGTCACCACGGGGTCACCATGGGGTCACCATGGGGTCAGCCCAGGGACACCCCAGGGACACCCCAGGGACACCTCTGCGGAGAGCGGGGTCACCGGGGGGTCACCGCGGGGTCACCATGGGGTCAGCACGGGGTCACAACAGGGACACCCCAGGGACACCCCAGGGACACCCCAGGGACACTTCTGCGGACAGCGGGGTCATTGTGGGGTCACCGGGGGTCACCATGGGGTCACCACGGGGTCATTGTGGGGTCACCGGGGGGTCACCGGGGGTCACCAGGGGGTCACCATGGGGTCAGCCCAAGGACACTCCAGGGACACCCCAGGGACACGTCTGGGGACATTGGGGTCACCACGGGGTCACTGGGGGGTCACCGGGGGGTCACCATGGGGTCACCGCGGGGTCAGCCCAGGGACACCCCAGGGACACCTCTGGGGACAGCGGGGTCATTGTGGGGTCACCATGGGGTCACCGGGGGGTCATCGAGGGGTCACCACGGGGTCAGCCCAGGGACACCCCAGGGACACCCCAGGGACACCCCAGGGACACCCCAGGGACACTTCTGGGGACAGCGGAGTCATTGTGGGGTCACCTCGGGGTCACCTCGGGGTCACCATGGGGTCACCATGGGGTCAGCCCAGGGACACCCCAGGGACACCTCTGGGGACAGCGGGGTCATTGTGGGGTCACTGGGGGTCACCGGGGGGTCACCGAGGGGTCACCATGG
This sequence comes from Aphelocoma coerulescens, assembly GCF_041296385.1. Classification (NCBI taxonomy): domain Eukaryota; kingdom Metazoa; phylum Chordata; class Aves; order Passeriformes; family Corvidae; genus Aphelocoma; species Aphelocoma coerulescens. The sequence goes on along the minus strand of NW_027183720.1, from coordinate 83,521 downwards.
GGTCATTGTGGGGTCACTGAGGGGTCACCATGGGGTCACCACGGGGTCAGCCCAGGGACACCTCAGGGACACCCCAGGGACACCTCTGTGGACAGCGGGGTCATCGTGGGGTCACTGGGGGTCACCAGGGGGTCACCACGGGGTCAGTCCAAGGACACCCCAGGGACACCTCTGGGGACAGTAGGGTTATTGTGGGGTCACCGGGGGGTCACCGAGGGGTCACCATGGGGTCATCGAGGGGTCACCACGGGGTCAGCCCAGGGACACCCCAGGGACACCTCTGGGGACAGTGGGGTCATTGTGGGGTCACCGCGGGGTCACCTCGGGGTCACCGTGGGGTCACCACGGGGTCACCTCGGGGTCAGCCCAGGGACACCCCAGGGACTCCCCAGGGACACCTCTGGGGACAGCGGGGTCACCGGGGGTCATCGTGGGGTCACCGTGAGGTCACCATGGGGTCACCATGGGGTCAGCACGGGGTCACCCCAGGGACACCTCTGCGGAGAGCGGGGTCATTGTGGGGTCACCGGGGGTCACCATGGGGTCACCACGGGGTCATTGTGGGGTCACCGGGGGGTCACCGGGCGTCACCATGGGGTCACCATGGGGTCAGCCCAGGGACACCCCAGAGACACCCCAGGGACACCTCTGGGGACAGCGGGGTCATCGTGGGGTCACCAGGGGTCACCGGGGGTCACCGGGGGGTCACCATGGGGTCAGCCCAGGGACACCCCAGGGACACCCCAGGGACACCTCTGGGGACATTGGGGTCACTGCGGGGTCACCACGGGGTCAGCCCAGAGACACCCCAGGGACACCTCTGCGGACAGCGGGGTCACCATGGGGTCACCGGGGGTCACCGGGGGTCACCGGGGGGTCACCACGGGGTCACCGGGGGTCACCATTGGGTCACCACAGGGTCAGCCCAGGGACACCCCAAGGACACCCCAGGGACACCTCTGGGGACAGCGGGGTCATCGTGGGGTCACCGTGGGGTCACCGCGGGGTCACCGGGGGTCACCAGGGGGTCACCTCGGGGTCACCTCGGGGTCAGCCCAGGGACACCCCAGGGACACCCCAGGGACACACCAGGGACACCTCTGTGGTCAGTGGGGTCACCGTGGGGTCACCTCGGGGTCCCTGTGGGGTCACTCCAGGGACACCCCGATGTCCCCGATGTCCCCGATGTCCCCAATCCCCCTGATCTCCCTGGACGTCCCCGATGTCCCCAATGTCCCCCTGATCCCCCGGGACGTCCCCGATGATGTCCCCAGTCCCCCTGATCTCCCTGGATGTCCCCAATCCCCCTGGACGTCCCTGATGTCCCCAATCCCCCCGATGTCCCCAATCCCCCTGATCCCCCTGGATGTCCCCGATGTCCCCAATCCCGCTGATCCCCCTGATCCCCCTGGATGTCCCCAATCCCCCCGATGTCCCCAATCCCCCTGATCCCCCTGGATGTCCCCAATCCCCCCGATGTCCCCAATCCCCCTGATCCCCCTGATCCCCCTGGATGTCCCCAATCCCCCCCGATGTCCCCGATGTCCCCAATCCCCCCCGATGTCCCCGATGTCCCCGATCCCCCTGGACGTCCCCGCTGATGTCCCCGTACCTGGGGGCAGCCCCGAGCAGGCCACGCCCTGGTCGGCGCCGTCGATGAAGTAGCGCAGGTCCCCTCCCCCCGTGCGCATCATCCCGATCCGCGCCCCCGTGCCCAGCGCGTCCAGGTCACAGCCGTAGTTGTTCCGCATGGTGTTCCCGTCCTGCATGATGGCCGTGCCGCTGCGGGGACACCGAGGGCACGTTGGGGACGCTGGGGATACTGGGGACACTGGGGACACGGGGGACATTGGGGACACTGGGGACACTGGGGACATTGGGGACACGGGGGGTATTGGGGACACTGGGGATATTGGGGGTATTGGGGACATTGGAGACATTGGGGGGACATTGGGGATACTGGGGATATTGGGGACACTGGGGACATTGGGGGGACATTGGGGACACTGGGGACACTGGGGATACTGGGGACACGGGGGGTATTGGGGACATCGGGGGAATTGGGGGCACTGGGAACACTGGGGACATTGGGGACATTGGGGGGACATTGGGGGGATTGGGGACATTGGGGGCACTGGGAACATTGGGGACATCGGGGATTGGGGACACTGGGGACATTGGGGGTATTGAGATATTGGGGACACTGGGGGGACATTGGGGACACTGGGGACACCGAGGGGACATTGGGGGTATTGGGGATGTTGGGGACACTGGGGGTATTGGGGGGACACTGGGGGTATTGGGGGGATATTGTGTTCCCGTCCTGCATGATGGCCGTGCCGCTGCGGGGACACCGAGGGGACATTGGGGACGCTGGGGATACTGGGGACACTGGGGGTATTGGGGACATTGGGGACACTGGGGACATTGGGGACATTGGGGGTATTGGGGACACTGGGGACATTGGGGACATCGGGGTATTGGGGACATTGGGGACATTGGGGGTATTGGGGATACTAGGAACACTGGGGGTACTGGGGATATTGGGGACACTGGGGCCACTGGGGACATTGGGGGTATTGGGGACATTGGGGACACTGGGGGACACTGGGGACATTGGGGACACTGGGGATACTGGGGATATAGGGGACACTGGGGATATTGGGGGTATTGGGGTATTGGGGACATTGGGGACACTGGGGGACACTGGGGACACCGAGGGGACTTGGGGGTATTGGGGACACTGGGGATATTGGGGATACTGGTGATACTGGGGACATTGGGGGTATTGGGGACACTGGGGATATTGGGGACATTGGGTGGCAGCGGGACAGGGACATTGGGGACATTGGGGACACCATGGGGACAGGTCACAGCCGTAGTTGTTCCGCATGGTGTTCCCGTCCTGCATGATGGCCGTGCCGCTGCGGGGACACCGAGGGGACATTGGGGACATTGGGGATACTGGGGACACTGGGGACACTGGGGACACTGGGGGTGTTGGGGACATTGGGGATAGTGGGGATATTGGGGACATTGGGGACACTGGGGGGACATTGGGGGTATTGGGGGTATTGGGGATACTGGGGACACTGGGGGAGTTGGGGACACTGGGGGGACATCAGGGACATTGGGGTATTGGGGGTATTGGGGACATCAGGGACATTGGGGACACTGGGGACACTGGGGGTATTGGGGACATTGGGGACATTGGGGACATTGGGGACATTGGGGACACTGGGGACACTGGGGACATTGGGGTTATTGGGGACATTGGGGACACTGGGGGGACATTGGGGACATTGGGGATACTGGGGATATTGGGGACACTGGGGGAGTTGGGGACACTGGGGGGACATCAGGGACATTGGGGTATTGGGGGTATTGGGGACATCAGGGACATTGGGGACATTGGGGACACTGGGGACACGGGATATTGGGGCCACTGGGGACATTGGGGGTATTGGGGACACTGGGGACACTGGGGGTATTGGGGACATTGGGGACATTGGGGATACTGGGGGTATTGGGGGTATTGGGGACATCAGGGACATTGGGGACACTGGGGACACTGGGGACACTGGGGACACGGGGGGTATTGGGGACACTGGGGATATTGGGGACATTGGGGGTATTGGGGACATTGGGGACACCGAGGGGACATTGGGGGGACATTGGGGACATTGGGGGGACATTGGGGACATTGGGGGTATTGGGGATACTGGGGACACTGGGGATATTGGAGGCATTGGGGGTATTGGGGATATTGGGGACATTGGGGACACTGGGGGACATTGCGGGTATTGGGGACACTGGGGACACTGGGGGTATTGGGGACATTGGGGGTATTTGGGATACTGGGGACACTGGGGGAGTTGGGGACACTGGGGGGACATCGGGGACATTGGGGGTATTGGGGATATTGGGGACATTGGGGACTCTGGGGACATTGGGGGTTTTGGGGACACTGGGGTATTGGGGACATTTGGGACATTGGGGCGACATTGGGAGTATTGGGGATACTGGGGGGACACTGGGAACACTGGGGACACTGGGGGGACATTGGGGGCATTGGGGGCACTGGGGACATTGGGGGGACAGCGGGGACACCACAGGTCCCAAAGATCCCAAAATGTCCCCAAAAGTCCCCAAATGTCCCCGAAGGTCCCTAAAGGTCCCAAAATGTCCCAAAACGCCCCCAAATGTCCCCAAACATTCCCAAAGGTCCCCAAATGTCCCCAAAAGTCCCCAAATGTCCCCAAACATCCCCAAATGTCCAAAAGTCCCCAAATGTCCCCAAATGTCCCCAAACATCCCCAAATGTCCAAAAGTCCCCAAATGTCCCCAAATGTCCCCAAACATCCCCAAATGTCCAAAAGTCCCCAAATGTCCCCAAATGTCCCCAAACATCCCCAAATGTCCAAAAGTCCCCAAATGTCCCCGAAGGTCCCTAAAGGTCCCAAAATGTCCCAAAATGCCCCCAAACGCCCCCAAACGTCCCCAAACATCCCCAAAGGTCCCCAAAAATCCCCAAAGGTCCCCAAATGTCCCCAACATCCCCAGACATCCCCAAAGGGCCCCAAATGTCCCCAAACGTTCCCAAACATCCCCAAATGTCCCAAAATGTCCCGAAACGTCCCCAAAATGCCACCTGAGCATCCAGGTGTCGTAGTCGATGTCCGTCATGGTGTTGGGGAACTCCAGGTCCTCGGGGCGGATGGCGGTGACACCTGGGGGGGACACGGGGACACCCCGGTGACCCCAAAGGGTCCCAAATGGCAACAAATGGCCCCAAATGGCCCCAAAATGGGCACAAATGGCACCAAATGGTCCCAAATGGCCCCAAATGGCCCCAAAATGGGCACAAATGGCACCAAAATGGCACCAAATGGCACCAAAATGGCACCAAACGGCACCAAATGGTCCCAAATGGCCCCAAAATGGGCACAAATGGCACCAAAATGGCCCAAAATGGCACCAAATGGGCACAAATGGGCACAAATGGCCCCAAAATGGCACCAAAATGGCACCAAACGGCACCAAATGGCACCAAAATGGCCCCAAAAATGGCACCAAACGGCACCAAAATGGCACCAAAATGGCCCCAAAATGGCACCAAAATGGCACCAAACGGCACCAAAATGGCCCCAAAATGGCACCAAATGGGCACAAATGGCCCCAAAATGGCACCAAAATGGCCCCAAAATGGCACCAAAATGGCACCAAATGGGCACAAATGGCACCAAAATGGCCCCAAAATGGCACCAAATGGGCACAAATGGCACCAAATGCCCCCAAAATGGCCCAAAATGGCACCAAATGGAGCCAAAATGGCCCCAAATGGCACCAAAATGGCACCAAATGGCACCAAATGGCACCAAATGGCCCCAAAATATCCCAAAATGGCACCAAATGACCCCAAATGGTTCCAAAGGGCCCCAAATGGCACCAAAATGGCACCAAAATGGCCCCAAATGGCCCCAAATGGTCCCAAATGGCCCCAAAATGGCACCAAATGGCCCCAAAATGGCCCGAAATGGCACCAAATGGGCACAAATGGCCCCAAAATGTCCCAAAATGACCCCAAAAAGCCCTCAAATGGTCTCAAAATACCCCAAAATGGCGGCTAATGGCCCCAAAATGGCCCGAAAATGGCACCAAAAGGTCCCAAAATGGCCCCAAATGGCACCAAAATGGCCCCAAATGGCCCCAAATGGGCACAAATGGCACCAAAATGGCACCAAAATGGCCCCAAATGGCACCAAATGGCCCCAAAATGGGCACAAACGGCCCCAAAATGGCCCCAAATGGGCACAAATGGCCCCAAAATGGCACCAAATGGCACCAAATGCCCCCAAAATGGTCACAAAATGGTCACAAATGGCACCAAATGGCACCAAATGGCCCCAAAATATCCCAAAATGGCACCAAATGACCCCAAATGGTTCCTAAGCGCCCCAAATGGCCCCAAATGGCAGCAAATGGTCCCAAAATATCCCAAAATGGCACCAAAATGGCACCGAATGACCTCAAATGGTTCCAAAGGGCCCCAAATGGCACCAAATGGTCCCAAAAGGCACCAAATGGTCCCAAAATACCCCAAAATGGCCCCAAAATGGCCCCAAATGGTCCCAAATGGCACCAAATGGCACCAAATGGAACCAAAAGGTCCCAAATGGTCCCAAAATGGCACCAAAATGGCCCCAAACGGTCCCAAAATGGCCCCAAATGGCCCCAAATGGCCCCAAAATGGCACCAAATGGAGCCAAAATGGCCCCAAAATGGTCACAAATGGCACCAAATGGCACCAAATGGCCCCAAAATGGCACCAAATGACCCCAAATGGTTCTAAAGGGCCCCAAATGGAACCAAATGGCCCCAAAATGGCCCCAAAATGGCAGCAAATGGCAGCAAATGGCAACAAATGGCACAAAAATGGCCCCAAAATGGCCCTAAATGGTCACAAATGGTCCCAAAATGGCCCCAAATGGGCACAAATGGGCACAAATGGCACCAAAATGGCACCAAAATGGCCCCAAAGGGCCCCAAAATGGCACCAAATGGCACCAAAATGGCACCAAATGGCCCCAAAATGGCCCCAAAATGGTCCCAAATGACCCCAAATGGCCCCAAAATGTCCCAAAATGACCCCAAAACGCCCTCAAATGGTCTCAAAATACCCCAAAATGGCGGCTAATGGCCCCAAAATGGCCCGAAAATGGCACCAAAAGGTCCCAAAATGGCACCAAATGGGCACAAATGGCCCCAAAATGGTCCCAAAATGGCACCAAATGGCACCAAAATGGCCTCAAATGGTCCCAAAATATCCCAAAATGGCGGCAAATGGCCCCAAAATGGTCCCAAATGGCACCAAAAGGTCCCAAAATGGTCACAAATGGCCCCAAAATGGCCACAAATGGCACCAAAATGGCCCCAAATGGCACCAAAATGGCAGCAAATGGTCCCAAAATGGCCCCAAATGGCCCCAAATGGTCCCAAAATGGTCACAAATGGCCCCAAACAGCCCCAAATGGCCCCAAAATGGCACCCAAATGGCACCAAATGGCCCCAAATGGCCCCAAAATGGCACCAAATGGTCACAAATGGTCCCAAAATGGCAGCAAATGGCCCCAAATGACCCCAAATGGTTCCAAAGGGCCCCAAATGGCACCAAAATGGCCCCAAAATGGCCCCAAAATGGCCCCAAAATGGCACCAAATGGTCACAAAATGGCCCCCAATGGCCACAAAATGTCCCCAAAATTTCCCCAAAGAGTTCCCAAAATGGTCCCAAATGTCCCCAAAAAGTCCCAAAATGCCCCAAAATGCCCCCAAAATTGCCCCGTGCCCCCTCACCGGCCTCGATGGAGCCCGACCAGCGATCCACCATCTTCTGGATGACGATCTCGAACAGCTCCCCGTCCCGCAGGGCCCTGCAGAGCACCCCAAAAACGGGGAGGGACCCCAAAATCGGTGAGGAGACCCCGAAATCAGCGGGGAGACCCCAAAAACCGGGGAGGGACCCCAAAATCGGTGAGGAGACCCCAAAAACCGGGGAGGGACCCCAAAATCGGCGAGGAGACCCCGAAATCAGCGGGGAGACCCCAAAAACCGGGGAGGGACCCCGAAATCGGCGAGGAGACCCCAAAAACCGGGGAGGGACCCCAAAAACCGGGGAGGGACCCCGAAATCGGCGAGGAGACCCCAAAAACCGGGGAGGGACCCCAAAAACCAGGGAGGGACCCCAAAAACCGGGAAGGGACCCCGAAATCGGTGAGGAGACCCCAAAAACTGGGAAAGGACCCCAAAAACCGGGGAGGGACCCCAAAATAGGCGAGGAGACCCCAAAAACTGGGGAGGGACCCCAAAATCGGTGAGGAGACCCCAAAAACTGGGAAAGGACCCCAAAAACCGGGGAGGGACCCCAAAAACCGGGGAGGGACCCCGAAATCGGTGAGGAGACCCCAAAAACTGGGAAAGGACCCCAAAAACCGGGAAAGGACCCCAAAATCGGCGAGGAGACCCCAAAAACCGGGGAGGGACCCCAAAAACCGGGGAGCGACCCCAAAATCGGCGAGGAGACCCCAAAAACTGGGGAGGGACCCCAAAATCGGTGAGGAGACCCCAAAAACCGGGGAGGGACCCCGAAATCGGCGAGGAGACCCCAAAAACTGGAAAAGGACCCCAAAAATCAGGGAGGGACCCCAAAATCGGTGAGGAGACCCCAAAAACCGGGGAGGGACCCCGAAATCAGCGGGGAGACCCCAAAAACTGGGGAGGGACCCCAAAATCGGCGAGGAGACCCCAAAAACCGGGGAGGGACCCCAAAAACCGGGGAGGGACCCTGAAATCAGCGGGGAGACCCCAAAAACCGGGGAGGGACCCCGAAATCGGCGAGGAGACCCCAAAATCAGCGGGAAAGGACCCCAAAAACCGGGAAGGGACCCCGAAATCGGCAAGGAGACCCCGAAATCAGCGGGGAGACCCCAAAATCAGCGGGGAGACCCCAAAAACTGGGGAAGGACCCCGAAATCGGTGAGGAGACCCCAAAAACCAGGAAAGGACCCCAAAAACCGGGAAAGGACCCCAAAATCGGTGAGGAGACCCCAAAAATGGGGAAAGGACCCCAAAATCAGCAGGGAGACCCCAAAAACTGGGAAAGGACCCCAAAATCGGTGAGGAGACCCCAAAATTGGGACACCCCAAAACAGAGCAGATTTTTGGGGGGATTCTTTGGGATTTCGGGGCGTTTTTTGGGATTTCGCCATTCCCACGCGGATTTTTGGGGGATTTTGGGGGTTTTTTGGGGATTTTGCGACTCCTGGGTGGATTTTTTGGGGGACTTTTTTGGGATTTCGGGGGTTTTTTTGGGATTTCGCCATTCCCACGTGAAGTTTTTGGAGGATTTTTTTGGGATTTTGGGGTTTTTTTGGGATTTCGCACTTCCTGGGCGAATTTTTGGGGGGTTTTTTTGGGATTTTGGGTTTTTTTCAGGATTTCCAAATTCCTGGGGGGATGTTTTGGGGGATTTTTTGGGGGATTTTTTGGGGATTCGGGGTTTTTTGGGATCCGGGGGGGCTCGGGGTGGGTTTGGAGTTGGTTTTGGGGTTTTTTAGCAGGGTTTTTTTTGGGATTTCACCATTCCCACGTGGATTTTTTTGGGGGATTTTTTCGGGATTTTGGGGGTTTTTTGGGGATTTTGCGACTCCTGGGTGGATTTTTTGGGGGACTTTTTGGGATTTCGGGGGTTTTTTTGGGATTTCGCCATTCCCATGTGGAGTTTTTGGAGGATTTTTTTGGGATTTTGGGGTTTTTTTGGGATTTCGCACTTCCTGGGCGGATTTTTGGGGGGATTTTTTTGGGATTTAGGGTTTTTTTTGGGATTTCCCAATTCCTGGATGGATTTTTTGGGGGATTTTTTCAGGATTTCGGGGTTTTTTTGGGATTTCGGGGTTTTTTTTTGGGATTTTGCCATTCCCACGCGGATTTTTTAGTGGGTTTTTTTGGGATTTGGGGTTTTTTTGGGATTTTGGGGTTTTTCCAGGATTTCGCCATTCCCAGGCGGATTTTTTGGGGGATTTCTTTGGGATTCGGGATTTTTTCAGGCTCCTGACCGGTTGGAGATGACGATGGCGGCGTTGAACTCGGAGCTCTGGCTCAGCCCTGGGGGGGTTTGGGGTTGGGTTTGGGGTTGGGTTTGGGGTATTTTAGTGGGGTTTTTTTGGGATTTCGGGGGTTTTTTGGGATTTTGCGCTTCCCGGGCGGATTTTTTGGGGGATTTTTTTGGGATTCGGGATTTTTTCGGGCTCCTGACCGGTTGGAGATGACGATGGCGTCGTTGAACTCGGAGCGGCAGCTCTGGCGCAGCCCCGGGGGGGTTTTGGGGTATTTTAGCGGGGTTTTTTCGGGATTTCGCGACTCCCGGGCGGATTTTTTTGGGGATTTTTTTGGGGATTTTTTGGGGGATTTTTTTGGGGATTTTTTTGGGATTGGGGTTTTTTCGGGCTCCTGACCGGTTGGAGATGACGATGGCGTCGTTGAACTCGGAGCGGCCGCTCTGGCGCAGCCCCGGGGGGGTTTGGGGTTGGGTTTGGGGTATTTTAGCGGGGTTTTTTCGGGATTTCGCGACTCCCGGGCGGATTTTTTTGGGGATTTTTTTGGGGATTTTTTTGGGGATTTTTTGGGGGATTTTTTGGGGGATTTTTTTGGGATTCGAGATTTTTTCAGGCTCCTGACCGGTTGGAGATGACGATGGCGTCGTTGAACTCGGAGCGGCCGCTCTGGCGCAGCCCCGGGGGGGTTTGGGGTTGGGTTTGGGGTATTTTAGCGGCGTTTTTTCGGGATTTCGCGACTCCCGGGCGGATTTTTTTGGGGATTTTTTTGGGGATTTTTTGGGGGATTTTTTTGGGGATTTTTTGGGGGATTTTTTTGGGGATTTTTTTGGGATTCGAGATTTTTTCAGGCTCCTGACCGGTTGGAGATGACGATGGCATCGTTGAACTCGGAGCGGCTGCTCTGGCACAGCCCCGGGGGGGTTTGGGGTTGGGTTTGGGGTTGGTTTGGGGTTGGTTTTGGGGGATTTTAGCGGCGTTTTTTCGGGATTTCGCGACTCCCGGGCGGATTTTTTGGGGGATTTTTTTGGGGATTTTTTTGGGATTCGAGATTTTTTCAGGCTCCTGACCGGTTGGAGATGACGATGGCATCGTTGAACTCGGAGCGGCAGTTCTGGCGCAGCCCCGGGGCGTTCGGGTTAGTTTGGGGTTGGGTTTGGGGGATTTTAGCGGGGATTTTTCGGGATTTCGCGACTCCCGGGCGGATTTTTTTGGGGATTTTTTGGGGGATTTTTTTGGGGATTTTTTTGGGGATTTTTTTGGGGATTTTTTTGGGGATTTTTTTGGGATTCAGGGGTTTTTTCGGGCTCCTGACCGGTTGGAGATGACGATGGCGTCGTTGAACTCGGAGCGGCAGTTCTGGCGCAGCGCCGTGCGGCCGCCGTTGGTGATGACGGCGTTGGCCCCGTGCAGCCGGTGGAAGCGGAGGTCGCTCGGGGACCCCCCCGGCGAGGAGCTCTCGGGGCTCTCCCCGGCGCTGTCCCCGTCAGAGCCGTCCCCGAGCAGCGCCGGCACCTCTGGGCACGCACACGGAGAGGGGGGAGGGGGAGCCTTGGGGACGGCCGGCACGGACACAGGTGGCCCCAGGTGGCCCCGAGTGGCCCCAGGTGGCCTCGAGTGGCCTCAAGTGGCCTCGAGTGGCCTCGAGTGGTTTTTGATGTCCCCAAAAGAACAAATCCCCCCACCAAGGTCCCCCCCCCCCGATGTCTTCAAAGTGTCCCCAATGTCCCCAAAAACCCCACTGACTCCAAAAACCCAATGACCCCAATCCCCTCAATGTCCCCAAAAACCCCAATGTCCCCAAAAACCCCAATGACCCCAATGATGTCCCCAATGTCCCCAAAAACCCCAATGACCCCAATCCCCTCAATGTCCCCAAAAACCCCAATGACCCCAAAAACCCCAATGACCCCAATGATGTCCCCAATGTCCCCAAAAACCCCAATGACCCCAATCCCCTCAGTGTCCCCAACACCCCCGATGTCCTCAATGCCACCCCAATGTCCCCAATGATCCCGACGTCCCCAATCCCCGACATCCCCGATGTCCCCAATGTCCCCAACACCCCACTGACCCCACTGACCCCAGTGTCCCCAATGTCCCCAATGTCCCCAACACCCCCAATGACCCCAATCCCTTCAGTGTCCCCAATCCCCGATACCCCCAATGTCCCCAACACCCCACTGACCCCAATGTCCCCAACGTCCCTGACACCCCCCAACATCCCCAATGTCCCCAATGACCCCAACCCCCCTGACACCCCCCGACGTCCCCAAGGTCCCCGCTGTCACCCACCTCCCTCATCCACGATGGTGGCCTGGGCCACCTGCCCCTACAGGTCCTGGACAACCTGACCCCAATGTCCCCAATGCCCCCAATCCCTTCAATGTCCCCAATGTCCCCAACACCCCAAAGTCCCCAATGTCCCCAATCCCTTCAATGTCCCCAATCCCCGATACCCCCAATGTCCCCAACACCCCACTGACCCCAAAATCCCCAACACCCCCAATGACCCCAATGACCCCAATCCCTTCAATGTCCCCAATGTCCCCAACACCCCCAATGTCCCCAACACCCCACTGACCCCAAAGTCCCCAACACCCCCAATGACCCCAATCCCTTCAACGTCCCCAATCCCTCTGACATCCCCAACGTCCCCAACGTCCCCAACGTCCCCAATGTCCCCAACCCCCCTGACACCCCCCAACGTCCCCGACATCCCCAATGACCCCAACCCCCCTGACACCCCCCAACATCCTCAATGTCCCCAATCACCCCAACCCCCCTGACACCCCCCGAGGTCCCCGCTGTCACCCACCTCCCTCATCCACGATGGTGGCCTGGGCCACCTGCCCGTACAGGTCCTGGACAACCTGACCCCAATGTCCCCAATGCCCCCAATCCCTTCAATGTCCCCAATGTCCCCAACACCCCAAAGTCCCCAATGTCCCCAATCCCTTCAATGTCCCCAATCCCCAACACCCCCAATGTCCCCAACACCCCACTGACCCCAATGTCCCCAAAGTCCCCAATGACCCCAATGACCCCAATGACCCCAATCCCTTCAACGTCCCCAATCCCTCTGACATCCCCAACGTCCCCAACATCCCCAACATCCCCAATGTCCCCAACCCCCCTGACACCCCTGACACCCCCCAACACCCCCAATGACCCCAACCCCCCTGACACCCCCCGACGTCCCCGACGTCCCCAATGACCCCAACCCCCTTGACACCCCCCTGACACCCCCCGAGGTCCCCGCTGTCACCCACCTCCCTCATCCACGATGGTGGCCTGGGCCACCTGCCCGTACAGGTCCTGGACAACCTGACCCCAATGTCCCCAATGCCCCCAATCCCTTCAATGTCCCCAATCCCCGATGTCCCCAATGTCCCCAACACCCCCAATGACCCCAATGACCCCAATCCCTTCAATGTCCCCAACCCCCCTGACACCCCTGACACCCCCCAACATCCCCAAAGTCCCCAACACCCCACTGACCCCAATGTCCCCAAAGTCCCCAACACCCCCAATGACCCCAATCCCTTCAACATCCCCAATCCCTCTGACATCCCCAACGTCCCCGACATCCCCAATCACCCCAACCCCCCTGACACCCCCCGAGGTCCCCGCTGTCACCCACCTCCCTCATCCACGATGGTGGCCTGGGCCACCTGCCCGTACAGGTCCTGGACAACCTGACCCCAATGTCCCCAAGGCCCCCAATCCCTTCAATGTCCCCAATGTCCCCAACACCCCAAAGTCCCCAATGTCCCCAATCCCTTCAATGTCCCCAATGTCCCCAACACCCCCAATGTCCCCAACACCCCACTGACCCCAAAATCCCCAACACCCCCAATGACCCCAATGACCCCAATCCCTTCAACGTCCCCAATCCCTCTGACATCCCCAACGTCCCCAACGTCCCCAACGTCCCCAATGTCCCCAACCCCCCTGACACCCCCCAACATCCCCGACATCCCCAATGACCCCAACCCCCCTGACACCCCCAACGTCCCCAACGTCCCCAATGACCCCAATGTCCCCAATGACCCCAACCCCTCTGACACCCCCCAAGGTCCCCGCTGTCACCCACCTCCCTCATCCACGATGGTGGCCTGAGCCACCTGCCCGTACAGGTCCTGGACAACCTGACCCCAATGTCCCCAATGCCCCCAATCCCTTCAACGTCCCCAATGTCCCCAACACCCCAAAGTCCCCAATGTCCCCAATCCCTTCAATGTCCCCAACACCCCCAATGTCCCCCACACCCCACTGACCCCAAAGTCCCCAACACCCCCAATGTCCCCAATCCCTTCAATGTCCCCAACCCCCCTGACACCCCTGACACCCCCCAACACCCCCAATGACCCCAACCCCCCTGACACCCCCCGACGTCCCCGACGTCCCCAATGACCCCAACCCCCTTGACACCCCCCTGACACCCCCCGAGGTCCCCGCTGTCACCCACCTCCCTCATCCACGATGGTGGCCTGGGCCGCCTGCCCGTACAGGTCCACCACGGCGTAGACGTTGGGGGGGACGTTCCAGGCCGCGGGGCCCTGCGGGGCCCCGTTGACGAAGAAGTGCAGGGTCCCGTCGTCCCTGCGCACCACCCCCACCGTGTCCCCCGCCTGCGGGGACAGCGTCACCGGGGTCGGGGCCACCGCCGCGTCCCCGCCGCGGCCCCCCGCCGCGCCCCCCGCCGCCCCCACCCCACCTTGAGGCGGTCGAGGTTGTGGCCGTACTCGTCCAGCACGGTGGTGCCGTTGTGCATGACCCCGTTGCCGGTCATCATCCACGTGCCTGAGCGGGGAGGAGGGGGATGTTGGGGACGTTGGGGGACATCGGGGATGTCGGGGGATATGGGGGACGTTGGGGACATCAGGGGGGTCGGGGGACATTGGGGACGTTGGGGACATCAGGGGGGTCGGGGACATTGGGGACATCCAGAGGATATTGAGGACATTGGGGACATCAGGGGGGTCGGGGACATTGGGGACATCCAGAGGATATTGAGGACATTGGGGACATCAGGGGGGTCGGGGACAGGTCGGGGACATTGGGGACATCAGGGGGGTCTGGGACAATTGGGGGTGTTGGGGACATTGGGGACATTGGGGTCAGTGGGGACATCAGGGGTGTCGGGGACATTGGGGACATCCAGAGGATATTGAGGACATTGGGGACGTTGGGGACATCAGGGGGTTCGGGGACGTTGGGGACATCCAGGGGATATTGGGAACATTGAGGACATCAGGGGGACATTGGGAACATCAGGGGGACATCGGGGACATCAGGGGGGTCGGGGATGTTGGGGGCATCCAGGACATATTGAGGACATTGGGGACATCAGGGGGGTCGGGGACAATTGGGGGTGCTGGGGACACTGGGGTCAGTGGGGACATCAGGGGCGTCCGGGACATTGGGGACATCCAGAGGATATTGGGGACATTGGGGACGTTGGGGACATCAGGGGGATCGGGGACATTGGGGTCAGTGGGGACATGAAGAGGTTTGGGGACATTGGGGACATCAGGGGATATTGAGGACATTGGGGACATCAAGGGGGTCAGGGACAATTGGGGGTGTTGGGGACATTGGGGACATTGGGGTCAGTGGGGGACATGAGGGGGTTCGGGGACGTTGGGGACATCCAGGGGATATTGGGAACATTGAGGACATCAGGGGGACATTGGGAACATCAGGGGGACATCGGGGACATCAGGGGGGTCGGGGATGTTGGGGGCATCCAGGGGATATTGAGGACATCGGGGACATCAGGGGATATTGAGGACATTGGGGACATCAGGGGGGTCGGGGACAATTGGGGGTGCTGGGGACATTGGGGTCAGTGGGGACATCAGGGGTGTCGGGGACATTGGGGACATCCAGGGGATATTGGGGACATCAGGGACAGTGGGGACATCAGGGGGATCAGGAACATTGGGGACATCAGGGGATATTGGGGACATTGGGGTCAGTGGGGACATGAAGAGGTTTGGGGACATTGGGGACATCAGGGGATATTGAGGACATTGGGGACATCAAGGGGATCGGGGACATTGGGGTCAGTGGGGACATCAGGGGGTTCGGGGACGTCGGGGACATCCAGGGGATATTGGGGACATCAGGGGGACATTGGGGACCCTGAGGTGACTCTGAGGTGACCCTGGGGACCCTTCGGTGACCCTGAGGACCCTGAGGTGACATTGGGGACTCTGGGGTGACGCTGGGGACCCTGAGGTGACATTGGGGACCCTGAGGTGACCATGGGGTGACATTGGGGACCCTTTGGTGACCCTGGGGACCCTGAGGTGACCCTGAGGTGACATTGGTGACCCTGAGGTGACCATGGGGTGACATTGGGGACCCTGAGGTGACCCTGGGGACCCTGAGGTGACATTGGGGACCCTTCAGTGACCATGGGGTGACATTGGGGACCCTTTGGTGACCCTGGGGACCCTGAGGACCCTGAGGTGACATTGGGGACCCTGAGGTGATCCTGAGGTGACCCTGGGGTGACGTTGGGGACCCTTCGGTGACCCTGGGGACCCTGAGGTGACATTGGGGACCCTTCAGTGACCATGGGGTGACCCTGGGGACCCTGAGGTGACATTGGGGACCCTGAGGTGACCCTGGAGTGACACTGAAGTGACCCTGAGGTGACCCTGGGGACCCTGAGGTGACATTGGGGACCCTGAGGTGACCATGGGGTGACCCTGGGGTGACCCTGGGGACCCTTCAGTGACCCTGAGGTGACCCTGAGGTGACACTGGGGACCCTGAGGTGACCCTGGGGACACACCTGAGTGGGGTTGGCTGTGCTGGGGTTGGGATGGTGACCCTGAGGTGACCCTGAGGTGACCCTGGGGTGACACTGGGGACCCTTCGGTGACCCTGGGGACCCTGAGGTGACATTGGGGACCCTGAGGTGACCATGGGGTGACCCTGGGGTGACCCTGGGGACCCTTCGGTGACCCTGGGGACCCTTCAGTGACCCTGAGGTGACCCTGAGGTGACCCTGAGGTGACCCTGGGGACCCTGAGGTGACCCTGGGGACCCTGAGGTGACATTGGGGACCCTGAGGTGACCATGGGGTGACCCTGGGGTGACCCTGGGGACCCTTCGGTGACCCTGGGGTGACCCTGGGGTGACATTGGTGATCCTGAGGTGACCATGGGGTGATCCTGAGGTGACAATGGGGACCCTGAGGTGACGCTGGGGTGACCCTGAGGTGACACTGGGGACCCTGGGGTGACCCTGAGGTGACCATGGGGTGATCCTGAGGTGACAATGGGGACCCTGAGGTGACGCTGGGGTGACCCTGAGGTGACCCTGAGGTGACACTGGGGACCCTGAGGTGACCCTGGGGACACACCTGAGTGGGGTTGGCTGTGCTGGGGTTGGGATGGTGACCCTGAGGTGACCCTGAGGTGACCCTGGGGTGACACTGGGGACCCTTCGGTGACCCTGGGGACCCTGAGGTGACATTGGGGACCCTGAGGTGAATCTGGGGTGACCCTGGGGTGATGCTGGGGACCCTTCGGTAACCCTGGGGTGACCCTGGGGTGACATTGGTGATCCTGAGGTGACCATGGGGTGATCCTGAGGTGACAATGGGGACCCTGAGGTGACGCTGGGGACCCTGGGGTGACCCTGAGGTGACAATGGGGACCCTGAGGTGACGCTGGGGTGACCCTGAGGTGACCCTGAGGTGACGTTGGGGACCCTGAGGTGACGCTGGGGTGACCCTGAGGTGACACTGGGGACCCTGGGGTGACCCTGAGGTGACCATGGGGTGATCCTGAGGTGACAATGGGGACCCTGAGATGACACTGGGGACCCTGGGGTGATCCTGAGGTGACAATGGGGACCCTGAGGTGACCGTGGGGTGACATTGGGGACCCTGAGGTGACCATGGGGTGACACTGGGGACCCTGAGGTGATCCTGAGGTGACCCTGGGGTGACGTTGGGGACCCTGAGGTGACCATGGGGTGACCCTGAGGTGACCCTTCGGTGGCCCTGGGGACCCTTGGGTGGCCCTGGGGACGCACCTGAGCGCAGGTTGGTCATGGTGGACGGCAGCTGCAGGTAGGCCGGGTTGTGGGTGGTGACCCCGATCTCGATGGACCCTGCCCACTTGTCCACCATCTTGTCCAGCCGCACCTGGAAGAGCTCGTTGTCCCCGAGCGGCCGCGCGCTCAGCACCACGCCGTGGTTGAAGTCGTCCGTGGCGCTGGGGACAGCGGAGGTGACACGGTGACCTCGGGGACACCGCGGGGACACCGTGGGGACATCAAAGACACGGGGACACCACGGGGACATCAGGGACACCGCAGGGACATGGGGACACCACAAGGACATGGGGACACCACAAGGACATGGGGGACACCGCAGGGACATGGGGACACCACAAGGACATGGGGACACCACAAGGACATGGGGGACACCGTGGGGACATGGGGACATCAGGGACACCACGGGGACATCAGGGACATCACAGGGACATGGAGACACCACAGGGACATGGGGACACCACAAGGACACCGGGGACACCACGGGGACATGGGGGACACCACAGGGACATGGGGACACCGTAGGGACATGGGGACAGTCGTCCGTGGCGCTGGGGACAGCGGAGGTGACACGGTGACCTCGGGGACACCATGGGGACACCGCGGGGACATGGGGACATCAGGGACACGGGGACACCACAGGGACATGGGGACACCACAGGGACATGGGGACAGTCGTCTGTGGCGCTGGGGACAGCGGAGGTGACACGGTGACCTCGGGGACACCACGGGGACATCAGGGACACCACAGGGACATGGGGACACCACAGGGACACAGGGACACTTCAGCGACATGGGGACATCAGGGACACCACAGGGACACCGCGGGGACATGGGGACAGTTGTCCGTGGCGCTGGGGACAGCGGAGGTGACACGGTGACCTCGGGGACACCGCGGGGACACCGCGGGGACATGGGGACATCAGGGACACCACGGGGACATCAGGGACACCGCAGGGACATGGGGACACCACAGGGACACTGTGGGGACACGGGGACACCGCAGGGACATGGGGACACCAAGGGACACGGGGACAGTTGTCTGTGGCACTGGGGACAGCGGAGGTGACACGGTGACCTCGGGGACACCGCGGGGACATCAAGGACACGGGGACACCACGGGGACATCAGGGACACCGCAGGGACATGGGGACACCACGGGGACATGGGGACACCGCAGGGACATCAGGGACACCGTGGGGACATGGGGACACCGCAGGGACACCGTGGGGACATGGGGACACCAGAGGGACACCGTGGAGACACGGGGACACCACGGGGACATCGGGGACACCGTGGGGACACCACGGGGACATCACGGACATCAGGGACACCGCAGGGACATGGGGACACCACAAGGACATCGGGGACAGCGGAGGTGACACGGTGACCTCGGGGACACCGCGGGGACATCAAGGACACAGGGACACCACAGGGACATCAGGGACACCGCAGGGACATGGGGACACCACAAGGACACCGGGGACACCACGGGGACATGGGGGACACCGTGGGGACATGGGGACATCAGGGACACCACGGGGACATCAGGGACATCACAGGGACATGGGGACACCACAGGGACATGGGGACACCACAAGGACACCGGGGACACCACGGGGACATGGGGGACACCGCAGGGACATGGGGACACCACAGGGACACCGTGGGGACACGGGGACACCACAGGGACATGGGGACACCACAGGGACATGGGGACAGTTGTCCGTGGCGCTGGGGACAGCGGAAGTGACATGGTGACCTTGGGGACACCATGGGGACACCGCGGGGACATGGGGGACACCACAAGGACATCGGGGACAGCGGAGGTGACACGGTGACCTCGGGGACACCGCGGGGACATCAAGGACACAGGGACACCACGGGGACATCAGGGACACTGCAGGGACATGGGGACACCACAGGGACATGGGGACACCACAAGGACATGGGGGACACCGTGGGGACATGGGGACATCAGGGACACCACGGGGACATCAGGGACATCACAGGGACATGGGGACACCACAGGGACACGGGGACAGTTGTCTGTGGCACTGGGGACAGCGGAGGTGACACGGTGACCTCGGGGACACCGCGGGGACATCAAGGACACGGGGACACCACGGGGACATCAGGGACACCGCAGGGACATGGGGACACCACGGGGACATGGGGACACCACAAGGACACCGGGGACACCACAGGGACACGGGGACACCGCAGGGACACCGTGGGGACATGGGGACACCAGAGGGACACCGTGGAAACACGGGGACACCACGGGGACATCGGGGACACCGTGGGGACACCACGGGGACATCACGGACATCAGGGACACCGCAGGGACATGGGGACACCACAAGGACATCGGGGACAGCGGAGGTGACACGGTGACCTCGGGGACACCGCGGGGACATCAAGGACACAGGGACACCACGGGGACATCAGGGACACTGCAGGGACATGGGGACACCACAGGGACATGGGGACACCACAAGGACACCGGGGACACCACGGGGACATGGGGGACACCGCGGGGACACCACAGGGACATCAGGGACACCACAGGGACATGGGGACACCACAGGGACATGGGGACACCAGGGACACCGTGGGGACATGGGGACACCAGAGGGACACCGTGGAGACACGGGGACACCACGGGGACATCGGGGACACCGTGGGGACACCACGGGGACATCACGGACATCAGGGACACCGCAGGGACACGGGGACACCGCAGGGACACCGCGGGGACATGGGGGACACCACAAGGACATCGGGGACAGCGGAGGTGACACGGTGACCTCGGGGACACCGCGGGGACACCGCGGGGACATGGGGACATCAAGGACACGGGGACACCACAGGGACATGGGGACACCACAGGGACATGGGGACAGTCGTCCGTGGCGCTGGGGACAGCGGAGGTGACACGGTGACCTCGGGGACACCGCGGGGACACCGCGGGGACATGGGGACATCAGGGACACCACGGGGACACTGCGGGGACATCAAGGACACGGGGACACCAGGGGGACATCGGGGACACCACAGGGACATGGGGACACGGCAGTGACAGGGACAGTGGGACAGAGGGACAGGATGGCAGCGGGGACACCGGGGTGGGGACACCAAGGATGGGGACATCGGGGTGGGGACACTGGGATGGGGACACTGGGATGGGGACACCAAGGATGGGGACATCGGGGTGGGGACACCAAGGATGGGGACACCAAGGATGGGGACACCGGGGTGGGGACATGGGGACACAAGGACACGACGCGTCCCCGTGTCCCCCACACCCTCCGTGTCCACCCAGCGTCCTCAGGGTCACTCCCTGCGGCCTCAGCACCGTCCGGCCCTCGCTGACCCCAACGTCCCCAATTCCCCCGATGTCCCCGTGGTCACTCACTGCGGCCACAGCCCTGACTGACCCCCAGTGTCCCCAATCCCCCCAATGTCCCCAACACCCCCAGTACCTCCATGGTCACTCCCTATGGCCACAGCACCGTCCGGCCCTCACTGACCCCAATGTCCCCAACATCCCTGATGTCCCCACGGTCACTCACTGCGGCCACAGCCCTGACTGACCACCAATGTCCCCAGTCCTGCCAATCCCCCCAATGTCCCCAACATTCCCAATGTCCCCAACCCCCCAATGTCCCCAACGCCCTCAATGTCCCCAATGCCCCCAACCACCCCAATGACCCCACGGTCACTCCCTGTGGCCGCAGCCCTGACTGACCCCCAATGTCCCCAATATCCCCGTGGTCACTCACTGTGGCCACAGCCCTGACTGACCCCCAGTGTCCCCAATCCCCCCAATGCCCCCAACCCCCCCGGCTGTCCCCATGGTCACTCACTGCGGCCGCAGCCCTGTCTGACCCCCAATGTCCCCAGTATCCCCAATATCTCCGTGGTCACTCCCTGTGGCCACAGTCCTGACTGACCCCCAGTGTCCCAAATCCCCCCAATGCCCTCAATGTCCCCAATATCCCCAACCCCCCCAACCTCCCCAAAGTCCCCAATGTCCCCAACCCCCCCAACCTCCCCAACATCCCCAATGTCCCCAACCCCCCCAATATCCCCGTGGTCACTCCCTGTGGCCACAGCCCCGACTGACCCCCAGTGTCCCCAACATCCCCAATGTCCCCAAACCCCCCACGTCCCCATGGTCACTCCCTGTGGCCACAGCCCTGTCTGACCCCCAATGTCCCCAATCCCCCCAATGTCCCCAACATCCCCGATGTCCCCAAACCCCCCACGTCCCCATGGTCACTCCCTGTGGCCACAGTCCTGTCTGACCCCCAATGTCCCCAATCCCCCCAATCCCCCCAATCCCCCCAATGTCCCCAACCCTGCTGACATCCCCGATGTCCCCGTGGTCACTCACTGCAGCCGCAGCCCTGACTGACCCCCAATGTCCCCAATCCCCCCAATGTCCCCAATCCCCCCAATGTCCCCAACTCCCCCCACTGTCCCTGTGGTCACTCACTGCGGCCACAGCCTTGACTGACCCCCAGTGTCCCCAATCCCCCCAATGTCCCCAAACCCCCCACGTCCCCACGGTCACTCCCTGTGGCCACAGCCCTGACTGACCCCCAATGTCCCCTATGTCCCCATGGTCACTCACTGTGGCCACAGCCCTGACTGACCCCCATGTCCCCAATCCCCCCAATGTCCCCAACCCCCCCCCCCCGGCTGTCCCCATGGTCACTCCCTGTGGCCACAGCCCTGACTGACCCCCAATGTCCCCAACCCCCCCAATGCCCTCAAAGTCCCCAATCCCCCCAACCCCCCCAACGCCCCCAATCCCCCCACGTCCCCATGGTCACTCACTGTGGCCACAGCCCTGTCTGACCCCCAGTGTCCCCAATCCCCCCAATCCCCCCAATGTCCCCAACCCCCACTGTCCCTGTGGTCACTCCCTGCGGCCACAGCCCTGACTGACCCCCAATGTCCCCAATCCCCCCAATGTCCCCAACCCCCCCGATGTCCCCAAACCCCCCACGTCCCCATGGTCACTCCCTGTGGCCACAACCCTGACTGACCCCCAATGTCCCCAACCCCCCCAATCCCCTCAAAGTCCCCAACCCCCCCAACCCCCCCGACGTCCCGGCGGTCACTCACTGCGGCCGCAGCGCCGTCCGGCCCTCGTTGACCACGGCGGCCTTCTGGCCGCAGTTGGGGTGGAAGAGCAGCCGCGGCGGGGGCGGGTTGGCCGGAGGGCCGGCGGCCTGGGCGGCCGGCGGGGGCCGGCGGGCGCTGCCCTCGGGGGACAGGGCGCGCAGGATGGCGTTGTTGCGCCGCAGGCGGTCGCTGTGGTTGTGGTTGTGGACGATGGTCACCTTGACGGCCATCCCGTACAGGTCCACCACGCCGTAGACCACCTGCGGCGTCAGCGTCGTCGCCACGCCTGCGGACACGGTGGGGACGGGGTGGGGACACGGTGGGGACGGGGTGGGGACATGGTGGGGATGGGGTGGGGACACGGGGATGGGGTGGGGACACGGTGGGGATGGGGTGGGGACATGGGGACGGTGTGGGGACACAATGGGGACACGGTGGGGACATGGGGACGGGGTGGGGACACGGTGGGGACATGGGGAGGGTGAGGGGACACGGGGATGGTGTGGGGACACGGGGATGGGGTGGGGACACGGTGGGGATGGGGTGGGGACATGGGGATGGTGTGGGGACACAATGGGGACACGGGGACGGGGTGGGGACACAGGGACGGGGTGGGGACACGGTGGGGACACGGTGGGGACACGGTGGGGACATGGTGGGGACATGGTGAGGACACGGGGACAGGGTGGGGACACGGTGGGGACACGGTGGGGACATGGGGATGGGGTGGGGACACAGGGACATGGTGGGGACATGGCGACGGGGTGGGGACAGGGGGATGGTGTGGGGACACAATGGGGACACGGGGATGGGGTGGGGACACGGGGATGGTGTGGGGACACAGGGATGGGGTGGGGACACAATGGGGACACGGGGATGGGGTGGGGACACGGGGATGGTGTGGGGACACGGGGATGGGGTGGGGACACAATGGGGACACGGGGATGGTGTGGGGACATGGTGGGGACACGGTGGGGACACGGTGGGGACATGGGGATGGGGTGAGGACACGGGGACATGGTGGGGACACGGTGGGGACACGGGGACACAGTGGGGACACAGGGAGGGTGTGGGGACACAGTGGGGACACGGGGACGGGGTGGGGACATGGGGATGGGGTGGGGACACGGTGGGGACACGGTGGGGACATGGGGACGGGGTGGGGACACGGTGGGGATGGTGTGGGGACATGGGGATGGGGTGGGGACAAAATGGGGACACGGGGACGGGGTGGGGACACGGTGGGGACATGGGGAGGGTGTCAGTTTTGGGGTGATCTTGGGGTGATTTTGGGGCGCTTTTGGGGTCAGTTTTGGGGTGGTTTTGGGGCACTTTTGGGGCACTTTTGGGGTGGTTTTGGGGCACTTTCGGTGTTGGTTTTGGGGTGATTTTGGGGTGGTTTTGGGGCACTTTCGGGGTCAGTTTTGGGGTGATTTTGGGGCACTTTCGGTGTCAGTTTTGGGGTGGTTTTGGGGCGCTTTTGGGGTCAGTTCTGGGGTGATTTTGGGGCACTTTCGGTGTCAGTTTTGGGGTGATTTTGGGGTGCTTTTGGGGCACTTTCAGGGTCAGTTTTGGGGTGGTTTTGGGGCCATTTTTGGGGTGGTTTTGGGGCACTTTTCGGGTCATTTTTGGGGTGCTTTTGGGGTCAGTTCTGGGGTGGTTTTTAGGTGGTTTTGGGGCACTTTTGGGGTGGTTTTGGGGCACTTTTGGGGTCATTTTTGGGGCACTTTTGGGGTGATTTTGGGGCATTTTTGGGATCAGTTTTGGGGTGATTTTGGTGTCAGTTTTGGGGCACTTTTGGGCTCATTTTGGGGTGGTTTTGGGGCGCTTTTGGGCTCATTTTGGGGTGGTTTTGGGGCGCTTTCGGGGTCAGTTTTGGGGTCATTTTGGGGTGGTTTTGGGGCGCTTTTGGGGTCAGCTTTGGGGTGATTTTGGGGTGGTTTTGGGGTCAGTTCTGGGGTGGTTTTGGGGCACTTTTCGGGTCATTTTTGGGGTGCTTTTGGGGTCAGTTCTGGGGTGGTTTTTAGGTGGTTTTGGGGCACTTTTGGGGTGGTTTTGGGGCACTTTTGGGGTGATTTTGGTGTCAGTTTTGGGGCACTTTTGGGGTGATTTTGGGGTGCTTTTGGGGCGCTTTCGGGGTCAGTTTTGGGGTCATTTTGGGGTGGTTTTGGGGCGTTCTCGGGGTCAGTTTTGGGGTGATTTTAGGGTGGTTTTGGGGCGCTTTTGGGGTCAGTTTTGGGGTGGTTTTGGGGCGCTTTCGGGGTCAGTTTTGGGGTCATTTTGGGGTGGTTTCGGGGCGCTTTCGGGGTCATTTTTGGGGTGATTTTGGGGTGGTTTTGGGGCGCTTTCGGGGTGATTTTGGGGTCCCACCTTGGTCCACGCCGTTGATGTAGAAGTGCAGAGCGTTGTTGGCCTTTCGGGTGAGGCCGATGTGATCCCCCTCCTGCGGGGACACACGGGGTCACCCCCACCCCAAAATCGGGGGGACACCCCCCAAAACTGGGGAGAACACCCCAAAATTGGAGAAACCCCCCAAAATCAGGGGGAACCCCCAAAATCGAGGGGAAACCCCCATAAATCAGGGGGAACCCCCCAAAATCGAGGGGAAACCCCCCAAAATCAGGGGGAACCCCCCAAAATCGAGGGGAAACCCCCCAAAACCAGGGAGAAACCCCCCAAAATTGGGAGAACCGCCCAAAATTGGGGAGAAACCCACCCCAAAATCGGGGGGAAACCCCCCAAAATTGGGGAGAACACCCCAAAATTGGAGAAACCCCCCCAAAATCGAGGGGAAACCCCCCAAAATTGGGGAGAACACCCCAAAATTGGAGAAACCCCCCCAAAATCGGGGAGAACCCCCCAAAATCAGGGGGAACCCCCCAAAATCGAGGGGAATCCCCCCAAAACCAGGGAGAACCCCCCCAAAATCGGGGGGAAACCCGCCCAAAATTGGGGAGAAACCCCCAAAATCGGGGGGAAACCCCCAAAATCGGGGGAAACCCGCCCAAAATCGGGGGAAACCCCCCCAAAATCGGGGGAAAACCCCCCAAAATTGAGGAGAAACCCCCCCAAAATCGGGGAGAACCCCCCAAAATCGGGGGGAAACCCCCCCAAAATTGGGCAGAAACCCCCAGAATCAGGGAGAAACCCCCCCAAAATTGGGGAAACCCCCCCAAAATGGGGGAGAAACCCCCCCAAAATTGAGGGGAGAACCCCCCAAAATCGGGGAAACCCCCCAAAATCAGGGGGAATCCCCCAAAATTGGGGAAACCACCCCAAAATTGGTGAGAAACCCCCAAAATCAGGGGGAACCCCCCAAAATCGAGGGGAAACCCCCCAAAATCAGGGGGAACCCCCCAAAATCGAGGGGAAACCCCCCTAAACCAGGGAGAAACCCCCCAAAATTGGGGAAACCTCCCCGAAATTGGGGAGAAACCCCCCCAAAATCGGGGAGAAACCCCCCAAAATCGAGGGGAAACCCCCCAAAATTGGGGAGAACACCCCAAAATTGGAGAAACCCCCCCAAAATCGGGGAGAACCCCCCAAAATCGGGGGGAAACCCCCCCAAAATCGGGGGAAACCCCCCAAAACCAGGGAGAAACCCCCCAAAATTGGGGAAACCCCCCAAAATTGGGGAGAAACCCCCCCAAAATCGGGGAGAAACCCCCAAAATCGGGGGGAAACCCCCCAAAATTGGGGAGAACACCCCAAAATTGGAGAAACCCCCCCCAAAATTGGGGAGAAACCCCCCAAAATTAAGGGGAAACCTCCCAAAATGGGGGAGAAACCCCCCCAAAATAGAGGGGAGAACCCCCCAAAATCGGGGAAACCCCCCCAAAATCGGGGAGAACCCCCCAAAATCGGGGGGAAACCCCCCCAAAATCGGGGGAAACCTCCCCAAAATTGGGGAGAAACCCCCAAAATCGAGGGGAAACCCCCCAAAATCAGGGGGAACCCCCCAAAATCGAGGGGAAACCCCCCCAAAATCGGGGGAAACCTCCCCAAAATTGGGGAGAAACCCGCAAAATTGAGGGGAAACCCCCCCAAAATCAGGGGGAACCCCCCCAAAATCGAGGGGTAATCCCCCAAAATCTGCTCCTCAAGGGAGGGGAGGGGTTTTGGGGCCACCCCAAAAATTTTGGGGGGGTCTGGGAAGGGAATTTGGGGGTCCCAAATTGGGTTAAGGGGGCAGATCCCAAAATCTGGGGGAATTTGGGGGGAAAATTTGGGGTCCCACATGGGAAATTGGGGGGGGGGGGTTATCCCAAAATTTGGGGGGTGGGGGGGGGGGAGATCACCCGGATTTTGGGGGGACCCCAAAGGAATTTTGGGGGAATTTGGGGTGAAAAAGGAGAAATTTGAGAGGAAAATGTCCCAAATTTGGGCAGCCCAGGGAGGTTTTTTTCGGGGATTTGGGGATTTTGGGGGGTTTTTGGGTTCCCATAATTTTGGGGTGCCCAGAGCGGATTTTGGGGTTCCCAGGGGTGGATTTGGGGTGGATTTTGGGGGAATTTTAGGGACCCAAAAGTAGAAATTGATGGGGTGGAATCACCCCGATTTTTTTGAGATTTTGGGGTTTTTGGGGTTTTGGGGTTCCCATAATTTTTTGGGGGATTTTGGGGTTCCCATGGGTGGATTTGGGGTGGATTTTGGGGTGGATTTTGGGGGAATTTTAGGGATCCAAAAATAGAAATTGATGGGGTGGAATCACCCCGATTTTTTCACAAATTTGGGGATTTTGGGGGTTTTGGGGTTCCCATAATTTTTGGGGGATTTTGGGGTTCCCAGGGGTGGATTTGGGGTGGATTTTAGGGTGGATTTTGGGGGAATTTTAGGGATCCAAAAGTAGAAATTGATGGGGTGGAATCACCCCGATTTTTTCACAGATTTTGGGGATTTTGGGGGTTTTGGGGTTCCCATAATTTTTGGGGGATTTTGGGGTTCCCAGGGGTGGATTTGGGGTGGATCTTGGGGGAATTTTGGGGGAATTTTGGGGGAACTTTAGGAATCCAAAATAAGAAATTGATGGGGTGGAATCACCCCGATTTTTTACAGATTTGCGGATATTTGGGGGTTTTGGGGTTCCCATAATTTTGGGGGGGATTTTGGGGGTCCCAGGGGTGGATTTTGGGTGGATTTGGGGGAATTTTGGGGGAACTTTAGGGATCCAAAAATAGAAATGGATGGGGTGGAATCACCCCGATTTTTTTGAGATTTTGGGGATTTTTGGGGTTTTGGGGTTCCCATAATTTTTTGGGGATATTTTGGGGGTCCCAGGGGTGGATTTGGGGTGGATTTTGGGGGAACTTTAGGGATCCAAAAATAGAAATTGATGGGGTGGAATCACCCCGATTTTTTTACAGATTTTGGGGATTTTTGGGGTTTTGGGGTTCCCATAATTTTTTGGGGGGATTTTGGGGTTCCCAGGGGTGGATTTGGGGTGGATTTTGGGGGAATTTTGGGGGAATTTTGGGGGAACTTTAGGGATCCAAAAATAGAAATTGATGGGGTGGAATCACCCCGATTTTTTTGAGATTTTGGGGATTTTTGGGGTTTTGGGGTTCCCATAATTTTGGGGGGGATTTTGGGGTTCCCACGGGTGGATTTTGGGTGGATTTGGGGGAATTTTGGGGGAACTTTAGGGATCCAAAAATAGAAATTGATGGGGTGGAATCACCCCGATTTTTTTGAGATTTTGGGGTTTTTGGGGTTTTGGGGTTCCCATAATTTTTTGGGGGGATTTTGGGGGTCCCAGGGGTGGATTTTGGGTGGATTTGGGGGAATTTTGGGGGAACTTTAGGGATCCAAAAATAGAAATTGATGGGGTGGAATCACCCCGATTTTTTTGAGATTTTGGGGATTTTTGGGGTTTTGGGGTTCCCATAATTTTGGGGGGGATTTTGGGGGTCCCAGGGGTGGATTTGGGGTGGATTTGGGGGGGTTTTGTGGGAATTTGAGAGATCCAAAAATAGAAATTGATGGGGTGGAATCACCCCGATTTTTTCACAGATTTTGGGGATTTTTGGGGTTTTGGGGTTCCCATAATTTTGGGGGGATTTTGGGGGGATTTGGGGGGTCCCAGGGGTGGATTTTTGGGGTTTTTTGGGGGGTCACCTGCAGCTCATCCAGGCTGAACTCGCAGTACTCCCGGCGCGTCCCCTTCCCGTTGGTCAGGATCCCGCAGCCGCTCATCATGATGGTCCCTGGGGGACCCCAAAAGCACCTTGAGACACCCCAAAAACCCCCCTGGAGACCCCAAAATCAACCTGGAGACCCCAAAAACCTCCCTGGAGACCCCAAAAACCACCTTGAGACCCCAAAAGCACCTTGAGACACCCCAAAAACCCCCCTGGACACCCCAAAATCAACCTGGAGACCCCAAAAACCTCCCTGGAGACCCCAAAAACCCCCCTGGAGACCCCAAAAACCACCTTGAGACCCCAAAAGCACCTTGAGACACCCCAAAAACTTCCCTGGACACCCCAAAACGACCTGAGGCACACCAAAACCACCCTGGGGTGCCCCAAAATCAACCTGGAGACCCCAAAAACCACCTTGAGACCCCAAAAGCACCTTGAGACACCCCAAAAACCACCCTGGAGACCCCAAAATCAACCTGGAGACCCCAAAAACCACCTTGAGACCCCAAAAGCACCTTGAGACACCCCAAAAACCTCCCTGGAGACCCCAAAAACCACCCTGGAGACCCCAAAAACCACCTTGAGACCCCAAAAGCACCTTGAGACACCCCAAAACCTCCCTGGAGACCCCAAAAACCACCTGGAGACCCCAAAATCAACCTGGAGACCCCAAAAGCACCTTGAGACACCCCAAAACCTCCCTGGAGACCCCAAAAACCACCTGGAGACCCCAAAAGCACCCTGGAGACCCCAAAATCAACCTGGAGACCCCAAAAACCACCCTGGAGACCCCAAAAACCACCCTGGAGACCCCAAAAACCACCTTGAGACCCCAAAAGCACCTTGAGACACCCCAAAAACCCCCCTGGACACCCCAAAAACCACCTGGAGACCCCAAAAACCACCTTGAGACCCCAAAAACCACCCTGGAGACCCCAAATCACCCTGGAGACCCCAAAAACCTCCCTGGAGACCCCAAAAACCACCCTGAGGGACCCAAAACCTCCCTGGAGACCCCAAAATCAACCTGAGGGACCCCAAAACGACCTGAGGGACCCCAAAACGACCCTGGGGTGCCCCAAAATCAACCTGGAGACCCCAAAAGCACCTTGAGACACCCCAAAAACTTCCCTGGAGACCCCAAAAACCACCTGGAGACCCCAAAAACCACCCTGAGGGACCCCAAAACCACCCTGAGGGACCCCAAAACCACCCTGGAGACCCCAAAATCAACCTGGAGACCCCAAAAGCATCTTGAGACACCCCAAAAACCACCCTGGAGACCCCAAAAACCACCTTGAGACCCCAAAATCAACCTGGAGACCCCAAAAGCACCTTGAGACACCCCAAAAACTTCCCTGGAGACCCCAAAAACCACCTGGAGACCCCAAAAACCACCCTGAGGGACCCCAAAACCACCCTGAGGGACCCCAAAACCACCCTGGAGACCCCAAAATCAACCTGGAGACCCCAAAAGCACCTTGAGACACCCCAAAAACTTCCCTGGAGACCCCCAAAACCACCTGGAGACCCCAAAAACCACCCTGAGGGACCCCAAAACCACCCTGGAGACCCCAAAATCACCCTGGAGACCCCAAAAGCACCCTGAGGGACCCCAAATCACCCTGGAGACCCCAAAATCACCCCAGGGCACCCCAAAAACCACCTTGAGACCGCAAAAGCACCTTGAGACACCCCAAAAACCACCCTGGAGACCCCAAAAACCACCTTGAGACCCCAAAATCATCCTGAGGGACCCCAAAACGACCTGGGGCACCCCAAAATCACCCTGAGAGACCCCAAAACCTCCCTGGAGCCCCCAAAATCACCCTGAGGGACCCCAAATCACCCTGGAGACCCCAAATCACCCTGAGGGACCCCAAAACCTCCCTGGAGACCCCAAAACCCCCCTGAGGGACCCAAAAACCCCCCTGGGGCACCCCAAAACCCCCCTGGAGACCCCAAAACCCCCCTGAGGGACCCCAAAATCACCCTGGAAACCCCAAAACCACCCTGGAGACCCCAAAACCCCCCTGAGGGACCCCAAAACGACCTGGGGCACCCCAAAACCCCCCTGGGGCACCCCAAAATCACCCTGAGGGACCCCAAAACCACCTTGAGACACCCCAAAACCACCCTGGAGACCCCAAAATCAACCTGGAGACCCCAAAAACCCCTCTGGAGACCCCAAAATCAACCTGGAGACCCCAAAAACCACCCTGGAGACCCCAAAATCACCCTGGAGACCCCAAAAGCACCCTGAGGGACCCCAAATCACCCTGGAGACCCCAAAATCACCCCAGGGCACCCCAAAAACCACCTTGAGACCGCAAAAGCACCTTGAGACACCCCAAAAACCACCCTGGAGACCCCAAAAACCACCTTGAGACCCCAAAATCACCCTGGAGACCCCAAAAACCACCCTGGAGACCCCAAAACCAACCTGGAGACCCCAAAATCACCCTGGAGACCCCAAAACCACCCTGGAGATCCCAAAACCCCCCTGAGGGACCCCAAAATCACCCTGAGGGACCCCAAAACCTCCCTGGAGACCCCAAAACCACCTTGAGGGACCCCAAATCACCCTGGAGACCCCAAATCACCCTGAGGGACCCCAAAACCTCCCTGGAGACCCCAAAACCCCCCTGAGGGACCCCAAAATCATCCTGAGGGACCCCAAAACCCCCCTGGGGCACCCCAAAATCACCCTGAGTGACCCCAAAACCACCCTGGAGACCCCAAAACCACCTTGAGGGACCCCAAAACCCCCCTGGGGTGCCCCAAAATCACCCTGAGGGACCCCAAAACCCCCCTGGGGGACCCCAAACCCCAATTTCGGGGGCTCTGGGAGCCTCCCCAGGAGCTTCACAGAGAAATTTGAGGAATTTTTGATTTTTAAGGAAATTTGGGGAGTTTTTCCCAGGATTTTGGGGTTTTTTCCCCGGATTTTTGGGGGCTTTTCTGGGATTTTTTGGGGGGTTTTTCCTGGAATAATTTGGGTTTTTTTTTCCCCAGGATTTTTGGGGGGTTTTTCTGGGAGTTTTCCTCATATTTTTTGGGGTTTTTTTTCCCCAAGATTTTTTGGGGTTTTTTCCCAGGATTTTGGGGGGTTTTTCCCAAGATTTTTGGGGGTTTTTCTGGGATTTTTGAGGGGTTTCTTCCCAGAGCTTTTGGAGGTTTTTTTCCCAAGATTTTTTGGGTTTTTTTCCAGGATTTTTCCTAGAATTTTTTTGGAGATTTTTCCTGGTATTTTTTGAGCTTTTTTCCCAGAAATTTTGGTTTTTCTCCAGAATTTTTTTAGGGATTTTTACCAGATTTTTTTGCAGCTTTTTCCTAGAATTTTTTGGGATTTTTTCCCAGAATTTTGGGTTTTTTTTCCCAGGATTTTTTTGGGATTTTTCCCAGAATTTTTTTGATTCTTTCCCCGGGATTTTTTGGGTTTTTTTCCCAGAATTTTTGGGGCTTTTCCCCCGCGATTTTTTGGGGTTTTTTTCCCGGGATTTTGGGGGATTTTTCCCAGAATTTTTCGGGCTTTTTCCCCCAGAATTTTGCGGGATTTTGCCCAGAATCTTTGGGGGTTTTTCCCAGAATTGTGGATTTTTTTCCCAGAATTTTTTCAGGATTTTTCCCAGAAGTTTTTGGACTCTTTTCCCGGGATTTTTTGGGGAGTTTTTCCAGGGATTTTTGGGATTTTTTGCCAGAATTTTTTCAGGATTTTTCCCAGAATTTTTTTGACTCTTTTCCCGGGATTTTTTGGGGTTTTTCCTGGGGATTTTTTGGGATTTTTTCCAAGAATTTTGCGGGATTTTTCCCAGAATTTTTTGGGATTTTTCCCAGAATTTTGGGGTTTTTTCCCAAATCTTTTTCAGGATTTTTCCCAGAACTTTTTGGACTCTTTCCCTGGGATTTTTAGGGTTTTTTCCCAGAATTTTGGGATTTTTTCCCAGAATTTTTTCAGGATTTTTCCCAGAATTTTTTTGACTCTTTTCCCGGGATTTTTTGGGGTTTTTCCTGGGGATTTTTTGGGATTTTTTCCAAGAATTTTGCGGGATTTTTCCCAGAATTTTTTGGGATTTTTCCCAGAATTTTGGGGTTTTTTCCCAAATCTTTTTCAGGATTTTTCCCAGAACTTTTTGGACTCTTTCCCTGGGATTTTTAGGGTTTTTTCCCAGAATTTTGGGATTTTTTCCCAGAATTTTTTCAGGATTTTTCCCAGAATTTTTTTGACTCTTTTCCCGGGATTTTTTGGGGTTTTTCCTGGGGATTTTTTGGGATTTTTTCCAAGAATTTTGCGGGATTTTTCCCAGAATTTTTTGGGATTTTTCCCAGAATTTTGGGGTTTTTTCCCAAATCTTTTTCAGGATTTTTCCCAGAACTTTTTGGACTCTTTCCCTGGGATTTTTAGGGTTTTTTCCCAGAATTTTGGGATTTTTTCCCAGAATTTTTTCAGGATTTTTCCCAGAATTTTTTTGACTCTTTTCCCGGGATTTTTTGGGGTTTTTCCTGGGGATTTTTTGGGATTTTTTCCAAGAATTTTGCGGGATTTTTCCCAGAATTTTTTGGGATTTTTCCCAGAATTTTGGGGTTTTTTCCCAAATCTTTTTCAGGATTTTTCCCAGAACTTTTTGGACTCTTTCCCTGGGATTTTTAGGGTTTTTTCCCAGAATTTTGGGATTTTTTCCCAGAATTTTTTCAGGATTTTTCCCAGAATTTTTTTGACTCTTTTCCCGGGATTTTTTGGGGTTTTTCCTGGGGATTTTTTGGGATTTTTTCCAAGAATTTTGCGGGATTTTTCCCAGAATTTTTTGGGATTTTTCCCAGAATTTTGGGGTTTTTTCCCAAATCTTTTTCAGGATTTTTCCCAGAACTTTTTGGACTCTTTCCCTGGGATTTTTAGGGTTTTTTCCCAGAATTTTGGGGTTTTTTTCCCAGAATTTTTTCGGGATTTTTCCCAGAATTTTTTGGACTCTTTCCCCAGGATTTTTTGGGGAGTTTTTCCAGGGATTTTTGGGATTTTTTCCCAGAATTTTTTCAGGATTTTTCCCAGAATTTTTTGGACTCTTTCCCCAGGATTTTTTGGGGAGTTTTTCCAGGAATTTTTAGAATTTTTTCCCAGAATTTTGGGGTTTTTTCTCAGAATTTTTTGGGGATTTTTCCCAGAATTTTGCGGGATTTTTCCCAGAATTTTGGAGTTTTTTCCCAAATCTTTTTCGGGATTTTTCCCAGAATTTTGGGTTTTTTTCCCAGAATTTTAGGGGTTTTTCCCAGATTTTTTTCGGGATTTTTCCCAGAATTTTTTGGACTCTTTCCCCGGGATTTTTTGGGGTTTTTCCCGGGATTTTGGGGGGTTTTTCCCGGGATTTTGGGGCTCACCTGAGCGCAGGTTGGTCATGGTGGCCGGGTACTCGAGGCTGTTGGGGTTGTGGGCGGTGACCCCGATCTCGATGGACCCCGACCATTTGTCCACCAGTTTGTCAATGCGGATCTGGGGGACCCCAAAAAACCCCCCCCCGAAAAAAACCAACCCCAAAACCACTCAGGACCCCCCTGAAAATCCCAAAAACACCCTAAAAAAACCCCAAAACACCCCAAAAACCCCCCAAAACCACCCAGAACCCACCTAAAAACGCCGTAAAAACCCCCCAAAACACCCTAAAAACCCCCCAAAACCACCCTAGAAAATCCCAAAAACATCCTTAAAAACCCCCCAAAACCCCCTAAAAACCTCCCAAAACCACCCAGAACCCCCCTGAAAACCCCAAACACACCCTAAAAAACCCCAAAACCCCCTAAAAACCCCCCAAAACCACCCAGGACCCCCCTGAAAACCCCAAAAACACCCTAAAAACCCCCCAAAACACCCTAAAAAACCCCAAAACCCCCTAAAAAACCCCAAAACCACCCAGAACCCCCCTGAAAACCCCAAACACACCCTAAAAAACCCCAAATACACCCTAAAAAACCCCAAATACACCCTAAAAAACCCCAAAACCCCCTAAAAACCCCCCAAAACCACCCAGGACCCCCCTGAAAACCCCAAAAACACCCTAAAAAAACCCCAAACCCCCTAAAACCCCCCAAAACCACCCTAGAAAATCCCAAAAACATCCTTAAAACCCCCCCAAAACACCCGAAAAACCCCCCAAAACCACTCAGAACCCACCTAAAAACCCCCAAAACATCCTAAAAAAAACCAAAACGCCCTAAAAAAAAACGCAAAACCCCCTAAAAACCCCCCAAAATCCCACAAAACACCCCCCAAAACCTCTCAGGACCCCCCGAAAATCCCCTAAAAACCCCCCAAAACCCCTCAGGACCCCCCTAAAAACCCCCCAAAACACCCTAAAAATCCCACAAACCCCTCGGTATCCCCCTGAAAACCCCCCAAAACACCCAAAAAATCCCCAAAACACCCTAAAAACCCCCCAAAAAAACCTAAAAATCCCCCAAAACCCCTCAGGACCCCCCTAAAAACCCCAAAAATGCCCCCAAAACACCCTAAAAACCCCTCAGGACTCCCCAAAAAACCCCAAACCCCACAGGACCTCCCTAAAACCCCCAAACCCCCCCAAAAACCCCTCAGGACTCCCCAAAACCCCCCAAAACCTCCCTAAAATCCCCAAAAAACCCTAAAACCCCCCTAAACCCCCCTAAAAATCCCCCCAAAAGCCCAAAACCCCAAAAAACCCCCCAGGACCTCCCCAAAACCCCCCCAAAAACCCCAAAAAGCCCCCAAAACCCCTCAGGACCACCCTAAAAACCCCCAAAAAACCCTAAAAACCCCCCCAAAAACCCTTCAGGACTCCCCAAAAATCCCAAAACCTCCCTAAAAACCCCCCAAAATGCCCTCAAAATACCCTAAAAACCCCCCAAAACCCCTCAGGACCCCCCTCAAATCCCCCCAAAAACACCCCCAAAAAAACCTAAAATCCCCCAAAAACCCCTCAGGACTCCCCAAAAATCCCAAAAGCCCACAGGACCTCCCTAAAATCCCCAAAATCTCCCAAAAAAACCCCTCAGGACTCCCCAAAACCCCCCCAAAAACCCCAAAAAGCCCCCAAAACCCCTCAGGACCACCCTAAAAACCCCCAAAAAACCCTAAAAACCCCCCCAAAAACCCTTCAGGACTCCCCAAAAATCCCAAAACCTCCCTAAAAACCCCCCAAAATGCCCCCAAAAATACCCTAAAAACCCCCCAAAACCCCTCAGGACCCCCCTAAAACCCCCCCAAAAACACCCCCAAAAAAACCTAAAATCCCCCAAAAACCCCTCAGGACTCCCCAAAAATTCCAAAACCCCACAGGACCACCCTAAAATCCCAAAAACCTCCCCAAAAACCCCTCAGGACTCCCCAAAATCCCTCAGGACCCCCCTAAATCCCACCTCAAAATGCTCCAAAAAATTGCAAAAAAATCCACAAAAAATCCACAAAAAAATTAAAAAAAAACCAAAAAATGCCCAAAAAGTCCCAAAAAATTCCCAAAAAGTTCCCCAAATCCCCCAAAATCTCACCTTGAACATCTCATCTCCCAAGGGTCGCTTTGTGAGGACAACACCCCCAAAACCCCTCGAAATTCTACCAGAAATCCCCCCAAAAATCCCCAAAAAATCGAAAAAAAATTGCAAAAAAATCCAAAAGTAATAACAAAAAAAATCCAAAAAAATTCCCAAAAAATTCCCCAAATTCCCCAAAATCTCACCTTGAACGTCTCATCTCCCAAGGGTCGCTTGGTGAGGACAACAGCCCCAAAACCCCACCCAAAACCCCTCGAAATTCCCCAAAAAATAAAAAAAAAAAATAAAAAATCCCAAAAAAATAAAAAAAAAAATCCCAAAAAACCCAAAGAAATTCCCAAAAAATTCCCAAAATT
Source organism: Aphelocoma coerulescens (assembly GCF_041296385.1). Classification (NCBI taxonomy): domain Eukaryota; kingdom Metazoa; phylum Chordata; class Aves; order Passeriformes; family Corvidae; genus Aphelocoma; species Aphelocoma coerulescens. The sequence goes on along the minus strand of NW_027183720.1, from coordinate 46,686 downwards.
CCCCAAAATCTCACCTTGAATATCTCAACTCTCAAGGGTCGCTTTGTGAGGACAACAGCCCCAAAACCCCTTGAAATTCCCCCAAAAAATCCAAAAAAAATCACAAAAAATCGCAAAAAATTCCAAAAAAAATCCCAAAAAAATCCCAAAAAATTCCCAAAAAAATCCCAAAAAATTCCCAAAAAATTCCCAAAAATCCCCGAGGCCCACCTCGAACATCTCGCCGTCCCTCAGGGGTCTGTTGGTCAGCACGACGCCGTTGTTGAACTCGTCCAGGGGCCGGAGCCTCCCAAAATCCCTCCCCAAATACCCCCAAAAATGCCCCAAAAAAATCCCCAAAAATTCCTAAAATCCCCCAAAATCTCACCTTGAATATCTCATCTCTCAAGGGTCGCTTTGTGAGCACAACACCCCCAAAACCCCACCCAAAACCCCTCGAAATCCCCTCAAAATGGTCCAAAAAAATCACCAAAAAAAAAAAAAAAAACGAAAAAAAAATCAAAAAAATCGCAAAAAAATCTAAAAAAAATCCCCAAAAAATCTCAAAAAAATCCCAAAAAATCCCAAAAAATTCCCCAAAATCTCACCTCAAACATCTCATCACTCAAGGGTCGCTTTGTGAGGACAACAGCCCCAAAACCCCTTGAAATTCCCCCAAAAAATAAAAAAAAAATTGCAAAAAATCGCAAAAAAATCTGAAAAAAATCCCAAAAAAATCCCAAAAAATTCCCAAAAAAATCCCAAAAAATTCCCAAAAAATTCCCAAAAATCCCCGAGGCCCACCTCGAACATCTCGCCGTCCCTCAGGGCTCTGTTGGTCAGCACGACGCCGTTGGTGAACTCGTCCAGGGGCCGGCGCCTCCCAAAATCCCTCCCCAAAAACCCCCAAAAATGCCCCAAAAATGCCCCAAAAAATTCCCAAAAAATTCCCAAAATTCCCCCAAAATCTCACCTTGAATATCTCATCTCTCAAGGGTCGCTTTGTGAGCACAACACCCCCAAAACCCCACCCAAAACCCCTCGAAATCCCCTCAAAATGGTCCAAAAAAATTGCAAAAAATCGCAAAAAAATCGCAAAAAAATCCCAAAAAATCCCCAAAAATTCCCCAAAAAAATCCCAAAAAAATCCCAAAAAATTCCCAAAAATCCCCGAGGCCCACCTCGAACATCTCGCCGTCCCTCAGGGCTCTGTTGGTCAGCACGATGCCGTTGGTGAACTCGTCCAGGGGCCGGCGCCTCCCAAAATCCCTCCCCAAATACCCCCAAAAATGCCCCAAAAAAATCCCCAAAAATTCCTAAAATCCCCCAAAATCTCACCTTGAATATCTCATCTCTCAAGGGTCGCTTTGTGAGCACAACACCCCCAAAACCCCACCCAAAACCCCTCGAAATCCCCTCAAAATGGTCCAAAAAAATCACCAAAAAAAAAAAAAAAAATCGAAAAAAAATCAAAAAAATCCCCAAAAAATCTAAAAAAAAATCCCAAAAAATCTCAAAAAAATCCCAAAAAATCCCAAAAAATTCCCCAAAATCTCAGCTCAAACATCTCATCACTCAAGGGTCGCTTTGTGAGGACAACACCCCCAAAACCCCACCCAAAACCCCTCGAAATTCCCCCAAAAATAAAAAAAAAATTAAAAAAATCGCAAAAAAATCCAAAGAAATTCCCAAAAAATTCCCAAAATTCCCCCAAAATCTCACCTTGAACGTCTCAACTCTCAAGGGTCGCTTGGTGAGCACAACAGCCCCAAAACCCCACCCAAAACCCCTCGAAATCCCCTCAAAATGGTCCAAAAAAATCGCAAAAAATCCCCAAAAAATAAAAAAAAAATTCCCAAAAAAAAAAAAAATCCCCAAAAATCCACAAAAAATCCCAAAAAATCCCCAAAAAAATCCCAAAAAATTCCCAAAAATCTCAGCTCAAACATCTCATCTCCCACGAGTTGCTTTGTGAGGACATCACCACCAAAACCCCTGGAAATTCCCCAAAAAAATCCCAAAAAATTCGCAAAAAATCCCCAAAAAATCCGAAAAAATCCCAAAAAATCGCAAAAAATTCCCAAAAAATCCCCAAAAATCCCCGAGGCCCACCTCGAACATCTCGCCGTCCCTCAGGGGTCTGTTGGTCAGCACGACGCCGTTGGTGAACTCGTCCAGGGGCCGGCGCCTCTCAAAATCCCTCCCCAAAAACCCCCAAAAATGCCCCCAAAAAAATCCCCAAAAATTCCTAAAATCCCCCAAAATCTCACCTTGAATATCTCATCTCTCAAGGGTCGCTTTGTGAGCACAACACCCCCAAAACCCCACCCAAAACCCCTCGAAATCCCCTCAAAATGGTCCAAAAAAATCGCAAAAAAATCCGAAAAAAATCCCAAAAAATCCCAAAAAATTCCCCAAAAAATTCCCAAAAAATCCCAAAAAATTCCCAAAAATGCCCGAGGCCCACCTCGAACATCTCGCCGTCCCTCAGGGCTCTGTTGGTCAGCACGACGCCGTTGTTGAACTCGTCCAGGGGCCGGCGCCTCTCAAAATCCCTCCCCAAAAACCCCCAAAAATGCCCCAAAAAAATGCCCCAAAAAAATCCCCAAAAATTCCTAAAATCCCCCAAAATCTCACCTTGAACGTCTCAACTCTCAAGGGTCGCTTGGTGAGCACAACACCCCCAAAACCCCACCCAAAACCCCTCGAAATCCCCTCAAAATGGTCCAAAAAAATCACCAAAAAAAAAAAAAAAAAAAACGAAAAAAAAATCAAAAAAATCCCCAAAAAATCTAAAAAAAATCCCAAAAAAATCTCAAAAAAATCCCAAAAAATCCAAAAAAATTCCCCAAAATCTCAGCTCAAACATCTCATCACTCAAGGGTCGCTTTGTGAGGACAACACCCCCAAAACCCCTTGAAATTCCCCCAAAAAATCCAAAAAAAATCGCAAAAAATCGCAAAAAAATCCCCAAAAATTCCCAAAAAAATTCCCAAAAAATTCCAAAAAAAATCCCAAAAAATTCCCAAAAAATTCCCAAAAATCCCCGAGGCCCACCTCGAACATCTCGCCGTCCCTCAGGGCTCTGTTGGTCAGCACGACGCCGTTGGTGAACTCGTCCAGGGGCCGGCGCCTCTCAAAATCCCTCCCCAAAAACCCCCAAAAATGCCCCAAAAAAATCCCCAAAAATTCCTAAAATCCCCCAAAATCTCACCTTGAATATCTCAACTCTCAAGGGTCGCTTGGTGAGGACAACAGCCCCAAAACCCCACCCAAAACCCCTCGAAATCCCCTCAAAATGGTCCAAAAAAATCGCAAAAAATCGCAAAAAAATCGCAAAAAAATCCCAAAAAATCCCAAAAAATTCCCAAAAAAATCCCAAAAAATTCCCAAAAAATCCCCAAAAATCCCCGAGGCCCACCTCGAACATCTCGCCGTCCCTCAGGGGTCTGTTGGTCAGCACGACGCCGTTGTTGAACTCGTCCAGGGGCCGGCGCCTCTCGGCCGTTTTGTGGCCATTGCTGAGTTTGATGAGGGCCCCGCACTTCTCGTGGAACAGCAGCGCCTCGTTGGTCAGGGCTGCACCTGGGACAGGGGGAAAATGGGGTAAAATCCACGGGAATTGGGAAAAGTGAGGGGAAACGGGGGAAAAGGGAAAAAAAACGGGGGGGGAAGGTGGAAAAATGGGGGAAATCGAGGGGAAAATGGGGGGAATTGAGGGGAAAATGGGGGGAATTTGAGGGGAAAATGAGAGAAATCTGAGGGGAAATGGGGGGAAACTTGAGGGGAAAATGGCAGAAATCGAGGGGAAAACGGGGAAATTGAGGGGAAAATGGGGAAATTTGAGGGGAAAATGGGGGCAATCAAGGGGAAATGGGGCAATTGAGAGGAAAATGGGGGAAATTGAGGGGAAAATGGGGGAAATTTGAGGGGAAAATGGGGGGAATCTGAGGGGAAAATGGGGGGAATCTGAGGGGAAAATGGGGGAAATCAAGGGGGAAAACTGAGGGGAAAATGGGAGAAATTTGAGGGGAAAATGGGGAAAATTTGAGGGGAAAATGGGGAAAATTTGAGGGGAAAATGGGGGAAATTTGAGGGGAAAATGAGAGAAATCTGAGGGGAAATGGGGGGAAATTTGAGGGGAAAATGGGAGAAATTTGAGGGGAAAATGGGGGGAATTTGAGAGAAAATGGGGGAAATTGAGAGAAAATGGGGGGAAATTTGAGGGGAAAATGGGAGAAATCTGAGGGGAAATGGGGGAAAACTTGAGGGGAAAATGGGGGGAATTTGAGGGGAAAATGGGGAAATTTAAGAGAAAATGGGGGAAATTGAGAGAAAATGGGGGAAATTGAGAGAAAATGGGGGGAAATTTGAGGGGAAAATGGGGGAAATTTGAGGGGAAAATGGGAGAAATCTGAGGGGAAATGGGGGAAAACTTGAGGGGAAAATGGGGGAAAACTCGAGGGGAAAATGGGGGAAAACTCGAGGGGAAAATGGGGGGAATTTGAGGGGAAAATGGGGAAATTTGAGAGAAAATGGGGGAAATTGAGAGAAAATGGGGGAAATTTGAGGGGAAAATGGGGGAAATTTGAGGGGAAAATGGGAGAAATCTGAGGGGAAATGGGGGAAAACTTGAGGGGAAAATGGGGGGAATTTGAGGGGAAAATGGGGGGAATTTGAGAGAAAATGGGGGAAATTGAGAGAAAATGGGGGAAATTTGAGGGGAAAATGGGGGAAATCAAGGGGAAAATGGGGGGAATTTGAGGGAAAAATAGCAGAAATTGAGGGGAAAATGGGGGAAATTTGAGGGGAAAATGAGAGAAATCTGAGGGGAAATGGGGGAAAACTTGAGGGGAAAATGGGGAAATCGAGGGGAAAATGGGGGAAATTTGAGGGGAAATGGGGGAAATCAAGAGGAAAATGGGGGGAATTTGGGGGGAAATTTGAGGGAAAAATAGCAGAATCTGAGGGGAAAATGGGAGAAATTTGAGGGGAAAATGGGGGAAATTTGAGGGGAAAATGGGGGAAATCGAGTGGAAAATGGGGGGAATTTGAGGGGAAAATGGTGGAAAATCGAGAGGAAATGGGGGACAATTGGAGGGAAAATGGGGAGTAGGGGGGAAAATGGGGGGATAGAGGGGAAAAGGAGGGATTATGGGGGAAAGTCAGGGAAAAGCAGGGAACAGTGGAGAAACGCACCCAAAAATTGAGGAAGAAACAGCCAAAAATGAGGGAAACGTGCCCAAAAGTCAGGGAAAAAACGCGCCAAAAATCAGGGGAAAATGTCCCCCTCCTTCGATCCCATTTTTTTAGTATTTTTACCCCAATTTTTTTCCCGTTTTTACCTCATTTATTTCCCCCCAGGCCACGCCCCTTTGGCCTCGGCCACACCCACTGCGCTTCATTAGCATAAAGGGGCGTGGCTTAAAGGTGCAGACCACGCCCCCCTGACACTTACTGCCCCCTGGCGGCTCCAGGCTGTCGGGGAATTTGTCCGGGCGGGGCTGGGGCGGGGCCCGGGGGGGGGGCGGGGGGGCAGCGCTGGGGGGGGGGGGGGGGGGGGGACACCAGTGACCACCAGTGACCACCAGTGACCACCAGTGGCCACCAGTGGCCTCAAATCCCCCCCCAGGCCCTTCCTCGTCATCCCTAAATGCCTCAAACGCCTCCCGAATTCATCCAAAATTTCCCCCAAATCCTTGCCCCCCAAATTCCCCCCGGACCCCCCTCAAATCCCCTCAAACACCTCCAAGGCTCCTCAATCTCCCCCCAAATCCCTCTCCACCACCCCAAACTCCCCCAAATCCCCTCAATTCCTCACAAGACCCCCCAAATCCCTCCCCACCACCCCAAACTCCCCCAAACCCCCCTCAATTCCCCCCCAAACCCCCCCAAATCCCTCCCCCACCACCCCAAAACCCCTCAATCCCCCCCTTCACCTCCCCCAAAACCCCCCCAAACCCCCCTCAATCCTCCCTCAATTCCCCCCCAAACCCCCTGAAATCCCCTCAAACCCCCTCAATCTTCCGCAAACCCCCCCAAATCCCTCCCCACCACCCCAAACCCTCCCCAAATCCCCCCAAACCCCCTCCAGACCCCCTCAATCTCCCCCAAATCCCCCCCAAACCCCCCTCAATCTCCCCCAAATCCCCCCCAAACCCCCCTCAATCCCCCCCAAACCCCCTCAATCCCCCCCGAATCCCCCCCAAACCCCCCTCAATCTCTCCCAAAATCCCCCCCAAACCCCCCTCAATCCCCCCCAAACGCCCTCAATCCCCCCCAAATTCCCCCCAAACTCCCTCAAACCCCTCCAAACTCCCTCAATCCCCCCCAAATCTCCCTCAAATCCCCCCCAAACTCCCTCAATCTCCCCCAAATCCCCCCCAAACCCCCTCCAAACCCCCCTCAATCCCCCCCAAACCCCCTCCAAACTCCCTCAATCTCCCCCAAACTCCCTCAATCCCCCCCAAACCCCCCTCAATCTCTCCCAAATCCCCCCCCCACCACCCCAAACTCCCTCAATCCCCCCTCAATCCCCCCCAAACCCCCTCAATCTCTCCCAAATCCCCCCCAAACCCCCCTCAATCCCCCCCAAACCCCCTCCAAACTCCCTCAATCTCCCCCAAACCCCCTCAATCCCCCCCAAACTCCCTCAATCCCCCCCCAATCCCCCCCAAACCCCCCTCAATCCCCTCCAAACTCCTCAATCCCCCCCAAACCCCCCCCAAATCCCCCCCCAAACTCCCTCAAACCCCCCTCAATCCCCTTCAAACCCCCCCAAACCCCCTCAAACCCCCCTCAATCCCCCCCAAACCCCCTCAATCTCTCCCAAATCCCCCCCAAACCCCCCTCAATCCCCCCCAAACCCCCTCAATCCCCCCCAAATCCCCCCCAAACCCCCCTCAATCCCCTCCAAACTCCCTCAATCCCCCCCAAATCCCCCCCAAATCCCCCCCCCCCAAACCCCCCCTCCCCTCCTACCGGGCAGCACCCCCGCCGCTCCGCTGCCACCGCCGCTCTCCCCCCATCCCCGCGGGCAGCGGCGGCGCCGGGGGCGGTGGCACCGCCGAGGAGGAGCCCGGTGGCACCGCCGAGGAGGAGCCCGGTGCCATGGGCTCGGGGTTGCCCTCGGGGTCGCCCTCGGGGCTGAGCACGGTGACCTGCGTGCATTTCCCGTAGAGATCCACCACGGCCCACACCCGCGGCGGCAGCCCGGCCGCGGGCCACTCCCCAATCGCGGGCCGTTGACCCAGAGGCGCAGCTCGCCCCCGGCCGTGGCTTGCACGCCCACGCTGTCGCCCTCGGCCAGCGCGTCCCAGGTCCGGCCGAAGTCCTCGCGGAGGGAGCGGCCGTCGCGGAGGACGGAGCAGCCCGAGACCACCCAGGAGCCGCCGCGGAGCCCCGTGGCGCTGCTGGGGAAATCGAGCTCGGCCGGGTCCAGCGCCGTCACCCCGACCTCGATGGAGCCGCTCCACGAGTTCACCTGGGAAGGAGGAGGGGAGAAATGGGGTGAAAAGGGGGGAAAATGGGAAAAATGGGGGTTTGGGGGGTCCTGGAAGGGGGAAAATGGGGGTTTGGGGGCCCCCGTGGCGCTGCTGGGGAAATCGAGCTCGGCCGGGTCCAGCGCCGTCACCCCGACCTCGATGGAGCCGCTCCACGAGTTCACCTGGGAATGAGGGGGGAATGGGTGAAAAAATGGGAAAAATGGGGGAAAAAGGGGGAAAATGGGGGTTTGGGGGGTCCTGGAAGGGGGAAAATGGGGGTTTGGGGGGTCCTGGAAGGGGTAAAATGGGGGTTTGGGAGGTCCTGGAACGGGGAAAGGGTCAGTGGGTGCAGGACTGGGATGCCACCCTGATGGAGCTGCTCCACGAGTTCACCTGGGAATGAGGGGGGAGAAATGGGGTGAAAAGGGGGGAAAATGGGGAAAAATGGGGGTTTGGGAGGTCCTGGAAGGGGTAAATGGGGGTTTGGGGGGTCCTGGAAGGGGGAAAGGGCCAGTGGGTGCAGGACTGGGATGCCACCCTGATGGAGCCGCTCCACGAGTTCACCTGGGAAGGAGGGAGGAAATGGGGTGAAAAGGGGGGAAATTGGGGAAAAATGGGGGGTTTGGGGGGTCCTGGAAGGGGGAAAATGGGGTTTGGGGGGTCCTGGAAGGGGGAAAGGGTCAGTGGGTGCAGGACTGGGATGCCACCCTGATGGAGCCGCTCCACGAGTTCACCTGGGAAGGAGGGGGGGGAAATGGGGTGAAAAGGGGGGAAATTGGGGTTTGGGGGGTCCTGGAAGGGGTAAAATGGGGGTTTGGGGGGTCCTGGAAGGGGGAAAATGGGGGTTTGGGGGGCCCCCGTGGCGCTGCTGGGGAAATCGAGCTCGGCCGGGTCCAGCGCCGTCACCCCGACCTCGATGGAGCCGCTCCACGAGTTCACCTGGGAAGGAGGAGGGGAGAAATGGGGTGAAAAGGGGGGAAATTGGGGGAAAATGGGGGAGAAAATGGGGGTTTGGGGGGTCCTGGAAGGGGGAAAGGGTCAGTGGGTGCAGGACTGGGATGCCACCCTGATGGAGCCGCTCCACGAGTTCACCTGGGAATGAGGGGGGAGAAATGTGGTGAAAAAAGGGGTAAAATGGGGTTTGGGGGTCCTGGAAGGGGTAAAATGGGGGTTTGGGGGGTCCTGGAAGGGGTAAAATGGGGCTTTGGGGGGTCCTGGAAGGGGTAAAATGGGGGTTTGGGGGGTCCTGGAAGGGGGAAAGGGTCAGTGGTTGCAGGACTGATGGAGCTGCTCCAGGAGTTCACCTGGGAATGGGGAAAATGGGGTGAAAAGGGGGGAAAATGGGGTTTGGGGGGTCCTGGAAGGGGTAAAATGGGGGTTTGGGGGGTCCTGGAAGGGGGAAAATGGGGGTTTGGGGGCCCCCGTGGCGCTGCTGGGGAAATCGAGCTCGGCCGGGTCCAGCGCCGTCACCCCGACCTCGATGGAGCCGCTCCACGAGTTCACCTGGGAATGAGGGGGGGAGAAATGGGGTGAAAAGGGGGGAAATTGGGGGAAAATGGGGAGAAAATGGGGGTTTGGGGGGTCCTGGAAGGGGGAAAGGGTCAGTGGGTGCAGGACTGGGATGCCACCCTGATGGAGCTGCTCCACGAGTTCACCTGGGAATGAGGGGGGAGAAATGGGGTGAAAAGGGGGGAAATGGGGGTTTGGGGGGTCCTGGAAGGGGTAAAATGGGGGTTTGGGGGGTCCTGGAAGGGGTAAAATGGGGGTTTGGGAGGTCCTGGAAGGGGTAAAATGGGGGTTTGGGGGCCCCCGTGGCGCTGCTGGGGAAATCGAGCTCGGCCGGGTCCAGCGCCGTCACCCCGACCTCGATGGAGCCGCTCCACGAGTTCACCTGGGAAGGAGGGGGGAGAAATGGGGTGAAAAGGGGGGAAATTGGGGAAAAATGGGGGTTTGGGGGGTCCTGGAAGGGGTAAAATGGGGGTTTGGGGGGTCCTGGAAGGGGGAAAGGGTCAGTGGGTGCAGGACTGGGATGCCACCCTGATGGAGCCGCTCCACGAGTTCACCTGGGAATGAGGGGGGAATATGGTGAAAAAATGGGAAAAATGGGGGAAAAAGGGGGAAAAATGGGGGTTTGGGGGGTCCTGGAAGGGGTAAAATGGGGGTTTGGGGGGTCCTGGAAGGGTTAAAATGGGGGTTCGGGAGGTCCTGGAAGGGGGAGAAGGTCAGTGGGTGCAAGACTGATGGAGCTGCTCCAGGAGTTCATCTGGGAATGGGGAAAATGGGGTGAAAAGGGGGGAAAATGGGGGGTTTGGGGGGTCCTGGAAGGGGTAAAATGGGGGTTTAGGGGGTCCTGGAAGGGGGAAAATGGGGGTTTGGGGGCCCCCGTGGCGCTGCTGGGGAAATCGAGCTCGGCCGGGTCCAGCGCCGTCACCCCGACCTCGATGGAGCCGCTCCACGAGTTCACCTGGGAAGGAGGAGGGGAGAAATGGGGTGAAAAGGGGGGAAATTGGGGGAAAATGGGGAGAAAATGGGGGTTTGGGGGGTCCTGGAAGGGGGAAAGGGTCAGTGGGTGCAGGACTGGGATGCCACCCTGATGGAGCCGCTCCACGAGTTCACCTGGGAATGAGGGGGGAGAAATGTGGTGAAAAAAGGGGTAAAATGGGGGTTTGGGGGTCCTGGAAGGGGTAAAATGGGGGTTTGGGGGGTCCTGGAAGGGGTAAAATGGGGCTTTGGGGGGTCCTGGAAGGGGTAAAATGGGGGTTTGGGGGGTCCTGGAAGGGGGAAAGGGTCAGTGGGTGCAGGACTGATGGAGCTGCTCCAGGAGTTCACCTGGGAATGGGGAAAATGGGGTGAAAAGGGGGGAAAATGGGGTTTGGGGGGTCCTGGAAGGGGTAAAATGGGGGTTTGGGGGGTCCTGGAAGGGGGGAAAATGGGGGTTTGGGGGCCCCCGTGGCGCTGCTGGGGAAATCGAGCTCGGCCGGGTCCAGCGCCGTCACCCCGACCTCGATGGAGCCGCTCCACGAGTTCACCTGGGAATGAGGGGGGGAGAAATGGGGTGAAAAGGGGGGAAATTGGGGGAAAATGGGGAGAAAATGGGGGTTTGGGGGGTCCTGGAAGGGGGAAAGGGTCAGTGGGTGCAGGACTGGGATGCCACCCTGATGGAGCTGCTCCACGAGTTCACCTGGGAATGAGGGGGGAGAAATGGGGTGAAAAGGGGGGAAATGGGGGTTTGGGGGGTCCTGGAAGGGGTAAAATGGGGGTTTGGGGGGTCCTGGAAGGGGTAAAATGGGGGTTTGGGAGGTCCTGGAAGGGGTAAAATGGGGGTTTGGGGGCCCCCGTGGCGCTGCTGGGGAAATCGAGCTCGGCCGGGTCCAGCGCCGTCACCCCGACCTCGATGGAGCCGCTCCACGAGTTCACCTGGGAAGGAGGGGGGAGAAATGGGGTGAAAAGGGGGGAAATTGGGGAAAAATGGGGGTTTGGGGGGTCCTGGAAGGGGTAAAATGGGGGTTTGGGGGGTCCTGGAAGGGGGAAAGGGTCAGTGGGTGCAGGACTGGGATGCCACCCTGATGGAGCCGCTCCACGAGTTCACCTGGGAATGAGGGGGGAATATGGTGAAAAAATGGGAAAAATGGGGGAAAAAGGGGGAAAAATGGGGGTTTGGGGGGTCCTGGAAGGGGTAAAATGGGGGTTTGGGGGGTCCTGGAAGGGTTAAAATGGGGGTTCGGGAGGTCCTGGAAGGGGGAGAAGGTCAGTGGGTGCAAGACTGATGGAGCTGCTCCAGGAGTTCATCTGGGAATGGGGAAAATGGGGTGAAAAGGGGGGAAAATGGGGGTTTGGGGGGTCCTGGAAGGGGTAAAATGGGGGTTTAGGGGGTCCTGGAAGGGGGAAAATGGGGGTTTGGGGGCCCCCGTGGCGCTGCTGGGGAAATCGAGCTCGGCCGGGTCCAGCGCCGTCACCCCGACCTCGATGGAGCCGCTCCACGAGTTCACCTGGGAAGGAGGGGGGGGGAAATGGGGTGAAAAGGGGGGAAAATGGGGAAAAATGGGGGGTCCTGGAAGGGGGAAAATGGGGGTTTGGGGGGTCCTGGAAGGGGGAAAGGGTCAGTGGGTGCAGGACTGGGATGCCACCCTGATGGAGCCGCTCCACGAGTTCACCTGGGAATGAGGGGGGAATATGGTGAAAAAAGGGGAAAAATGGGGGTTTGGGGGGTCCTGGAAGGGGTAAAATGGGGGTTTGGGGGGTCCTGGAAGGGGTAAAATGGGGCTTTGGGGGGTCCTGGAAGGGGGAAAGGGTCAGTGGGTGCAGGACTGGGATGCCACCCTGATGGAGCTGCTCCACGAGTTCACCTGGGAAGGAGGGAGGAAATGGGGTGAAAAGGGGGGAAATTGGGGAAAAATGGGGGTTTGGGGGGGTCCTGGAAGGGGTAAAATGGGGGGTTTGGGGGGTCCTGGAAGGGGGAAAGGGTCAGTGGGTGCAGGACTGGGATGCCACCCTGATGGAGCTGCTCCACGAGTTCACCTGGGAATGAGGGGGGAATATGGTGAAAAAATGGGAAAAATGGGGGAAAAAGGGGGAAAAATGGGGGTTTGGGGGGTCCTGGAAGGGGTAAAATGGGGGTTTGGGGGGTCCTGGAAGGGTTAAAATGGGGGTTCGGGAGGTCCTGGAAGGGGGAGAAGGTCAGTGGGTGCAAGACTGATGGAGCTGCTCCAGGAGTTCATCTGGGAATGGGGAAAATGGGGTGAAAAGGGGGGAAAATGGGGGTTTGGGGGGTCCTGGAAGGGGTAAAATGGGGGTTTAGGGGGTCCTGGAAGGGGGAAAATGGGGGTTTGGGGGCCCCCGTGGCGCTGCTGGGGAAATCGAGCTCGGCCGGGTCCAGCGCCGTCACCCCGACCTCGATGGAGCCGCTCCACGAGTTCACCTGGGAAGGAGGGGGGAGAAATGGGGTGAAAAGGGGGGAAATGGGGGTTCGGGAGGTCCTGGAAGGGGTAAAATGGGGGTTTGGGGGGTCCTGGAAGGGGGAAAATGGGGGTTCGGGAGGTCCTGGAAGGGGGAGAAGGTCAGTGGGTGCAGGACTGATGGAGCTGCTCCAGGAGTTCATCTGGGAATGGGGAAAATGGGGTGAAAAGGGGGGAAAATGGGGGTTTGGGGGGTCCTGGAAGGGGGAAAGGGTCAGTGGGTGCAGGACTGGGATGCCACCCTGATGGAGCCGCTCCACGAGTTCACCTGGGAAGGAGGGGGGGGAAATGGGGTGAAAAGGGGGGAAATTGGGGTTTGGGGGGTCCTGGAAGGGGTAAAATGGGGGGTTTGGGGGGTCCTGGAAGGGGGAAAATGGGGGTTTGGGAGGTCCTGGAAGGGGAAAGGGTCAGGACTGGGACGCCACCCTGATAGAGCCGCTCCACGAGTTCACCTGGGAATGAGGGGGGGAATGTGGTTCCCAGTCGCTCCCAGTACCTCCCAGTCGCTCCCAGTACCTCCCAGTTGCCCCTCCCCAACGTGTCGCAGTCATTCCCAGTGCATCCCAGTCCTCCCAGTTCCCCTCCCCAAGGTGTCCCAGTCCTCCCAGTCCTCCCTGTCCCCCTCCCCAACGTGTCCCAGTCGCTCCCAGTGCATCCCAGTCCTCCCTCCCCAAGGTGTCCCAGTCACTCCCAGTCCTCCCAGTTCCCTCTCCCCAACCTGTCCCAGTCACTCCCAGTGCATCCCAGTCCTCCCAGTTCTCCATCCCCAACGTGTCCCAGTCCCTCCCAGTGCATCCTAGTCCCCCTCCCCAACGTGTCCCAGTCACTCCCAGTGCATCCCAGTCCTCCCAGTCCCCCTCCCCAACCTGTCCCTGTTCCTTCCCAGTCCTCCCAGTCACTCCCACCACCCCACTACTCTCCTCCCAGTGCATCCCAGTCCTCCCTCCCCAACCTATCCCAGTCACTCCCAGTCCTCCCAATTCCCCTCAGTCTGCCTTCTCCAGTCGCTCCCAGTGCATCCCAGTGCATCCCAGTCCTCCCTCCCCAAGGTGTCCCAGTCACTCCCAGTCCTCCCAGTCCCCTGTCCCCAATGTGTCCCTGTTCCTTCCCAGTTCCTCCCAGTCCTCCCAGTTCCCTCTCCCCGTGTCCCAGTCGCTCCCAGTCCTCCCCGTCATTCCCACCACCCCGCTCCTCCTCTCCCAGTCCTCCCAGTTCTCCCATCCCCAACATGCCCCTGTTGCTTCCCAGTCCTCCCAGTCATTCCCACCATCCCACTCCTCCTCTCCCAGTGCATCCCAGTCCTCCCAGTTCCCTCTCCCCAACGTGCCCCAGTCGCTCCCAGTCCTCCCAGTCATTCCCACCACCCCACCACTCCCCTCCCAGTCCTCCCAGTTCCCCGTCCCCAACATGTCCCAGTCGCTCCCAGTGCATCCCAGTCCTCTCTCCACAGGGTGTGCCAGTCACTCCCAGTCCTCCCAGTTGCCCCTCCCCAACGTGTCCTAGTCCCTCCCAGTCCTCCCAGTCCCCCTCCCCAACCTGTCCCAGTCACTCCCAGTGCATCCCAGTCCTCCCTCCCCAACCTGTCCCAGTCACTCCCAGTCCTCCCAGTCCTCCATCCCCAACATGTCCCTATTCCTTCCAGTCGCTCCCAGTCCTCCCAGTTCCCCCTCCCCAACCTGTCCCAGTCGCTCCCAGTGCATCCCAGTCCTCTCTCCACAGGGTGTGCCAGTCACTCCCAGTCCTCCCAGTTCCCTCTCCCCAACCTGTCCCCGTCACTTCCAGTGCATCCCAGTCCTCCCAGTCCCCTGTCCCCAACGTGTCCCAGTCACTCCCAGTGCATCCCAGTCCTCCCAGTTCTCCATCCCCAACGTGTCCCAGTCACTCCCAGTGCATCCCAGTCCTCCCAGTTCCCCCTCCGCAACGTGTCCCTGTTCCTTCCCAGTCCTCCCAGTCACTCCCACCACCCCACTACTCTCCTCCCAGTGCATCCCAGTCCTCCCTCCCCAACCTATCCCAGTCACTCCCAGTCCTCCCAATTCCCCTCAGTCTGCCTTCTCCAGTCGCTCCCAGTGCATCCCAGTGCATCCCAGTCCCCCTCCCCAACGTGTCCCAGTCACTCCCAGTCCTCCCAGTCCCCTGTCCCCAATGTGTCCCTGTTCCTTCCCAGTTCCTCCCAGTTCCCTCTCCCCGTGTCCCAGTCGCTCCCAGTCCTCCCAGTCATTCCCACCACCCCGCTCCTCCTCTCCCAGTCCTCCCAGTTCCCCCATCCCCAACATGTCCCTGTTGCTTCCCAGTCCTCCCAGTCATTCCCACCATCCCACTCCTCCTCTCCCAGTGCATCCCAGTCCTCCCAGTTCCCTCTCCCCAACGTGCCCCAGTCGCTCCCAGTCCTCCCAGTCATTCCCACCACCCCACCACTCCCCTCCCAGTCCCTCCCAGTCCTCCGTCCCCAACGTGTCCCAGTCGCTCCCAGTGCTCCCAGTCCTCCCAGTTCCCCATCCCCAACCTGTCCCAGTCGCTCCCAGTGCATCCCAGTCCTTTCTCCACAGGGTGTGCCAGTCACTCCCAGTCCTCCCAGTTCCCCATCCCCAACGTGTCCCCGTCACTCCCAGTCCTCCCAGTCCTCCCTCCCCAACCTGTCCCAGTCACTCCCACTGCATCCCAGTCCTCCCAGTCCTCCATCCCCAACCAGTCCCAGTCCTCCCAGTCGCTCCCAGTCCTCCCAGTTCCCCCTCCCCAACGTGTCCTAGTCCCTCCCAGTGCATCCCAGTCCCCCTCCCCATCCATCCCAGTCACTCTCAGTGCATCCCAGTCCTCCCAGTCCCCCCCTCCCCAACCTGTCCCAGTCACTCCCAGTCCATCCCAGTCCTCCCAGTCCTCCATCCCCAACATGTCCCTATTCCTTCCCAGTCGCTCCCAGTCCTCCCAGTTCCCCCTCCCCAACCTGTTCCAGTCGCTCCCAGTGCATCCCAGTCTTCCCTCCACAGGGTGTGCCAGTCACTCCCAGTCCTCCCAGCTCCCTCTCCCCAACGTGTCCCAGTCACTCCCAGTGCATCCCAGTCCCTCCCAGTCCTCCATCCCCAACCAGTCCCAGTCCTCCCAGTCGCTCCCAGTCCTCCCAGTTCCCCTCAGTCTCCCTTCTCCAGTCCTCCCAGTGCATCCCAGTCCTTCCAGTCCCCCCTCCCCAACCTCTCCCAGTCACTCCCAGTGCATCCCAGTCCTCCCAGTCCTCCATCCCCAACCAGTCCCAGTCCTCCCAGTCGCTCCCAGTCCTCCCAGTTCCCCCTCCCCAACGTGTCCCAGTCACTCCCAGTGCATCCCAGTCCCCCTCCCCATCCATCCCAGTCACTCCCAGTGCATCCCAGTCCTCCCAGTCCTCCATCCCCAACCAGTCCCAGTCCTCCCAGTCGCTCCCAGTCCTCCCAGTTCCCCCTCCCCAACGTGTCCCAGTCACTCCCAGCGCATCCCAGTCGTCCCTCCCCAACCTGTCCCAGTCACTCCCAGTCCTCCCAGTTCCCCTCAGTCTCCCTTCTCCAGTCCTCCCAGTGCATCCCAGTCCATCCCAGTCCCCCCTCCCCAACCTCTCCCAGTCCCTCCCAGTGCATCCCAGTCCTCCCAGTTCCCCCTCCCCAACCTGTCCCAGTCGCTCCCAGTGCATCCCAGTCCTCCCAGTTCCCTCTCCCCAACCTGTCCCAGTCCCTCCCAGTGCATCCCAGTCCTCCCAGTCCTCCATCCCCAACCAGTCCCAGTCCTCCCAGTCCCTCCCAGTGCATCCCAGTCCCCCTCCCCAACGTGTCCCAGTCACTCCCAGTGCATCCCAGTCCTCCCAGTCCTTCCTCCCCAACCTGTCCCAGTCCTCCCAGATCCCCTCAGTCTCCCTTCTCCAGTCCTCCCAGTGCATCCCAGTCCTTCCAGTCCCCCCTCCCCAACCTCTCCCAGTCACTCCCAGTGCATCCCAGTCCTCCCAGTCCTCCATCCCCAACCAGTCCCAGTCCTCCCAGTCGCTCCCAGTCCTCCCAGTTCCCACTCCCCAACGTGTCCTAGTCACTCCCAGTGCATCCCAGTCGTCCCTCCCCATCCATCCCAGTCACTCCCAGTGCATCCCAGTCCTCCCAGTTCCCCCTCCCCAACCTCTCCCAGTCACTCCCAGTGCATCCCAGTCCTCCCAGTCCTCCATCCCCAACATGTCCCTATTCCTTCCCAGTCCCTCCCAGCCCTCCCAGTCCCCTCCACCACCCCACCACTCCCCTCCCCATCCCTCCCCGTCCCTCCCAGTCCCTCCCAGTCACTCCCAGCCCTCCCAGTCCCCTCCACCACCCCACCACTCCCCTCCCCATCCCTCCCAGTTCCTCCGCATCCCTCCCAGTCCCTCCCAGTCCCTCCCCATCCCTCCCAGTCCCTCCCAGTCCCCCCCCCCCCCCATATCTCACCTTCCTATCGATGCGCACGGTGAAGACGCGCCCGGGCCGCAGCGGCTCCCGGCTCAGCACCAGCCCGTGGTTGAACTCCTGGCCCGGTTGGGCTCTGGCGGCGCTGCGGCCGCCCTGAGACAACGCCACGAGGCGCCCGGTGCGGGGGTGCAGCTCCGGGGGTCCCCCCGGGGGTCCCCCCGAGGCTCCTCCCGAGCCTCCCCCCGAGCCCCCGCCGGGCCCCGGCGCCGCCATCGCCCCTCGCCCGCCCCGGCCGCGCTGCGCGGCGCTTTCGCGACTCTTTCGCGACTCTTTCGCGACTCTTTCGCGGCCTGCCGCGCTTGACGGCGGTGTGGCGAGAAACCTCTCGCTGCCGCCTCCCCGCCGCGTCCCCGGGAATCCTCGGTGCTGGCGAATCCTCCCCTTGTGCCCCTCCCTCAGCGTTTTTCCCCTCCCCCACCCCGTCGGGTTTTTTTTTTTTTCTCTCCGGTTTTGGGCTCGCAGCGTTTTGGTGGCCTTTTACGGCAGCGTCTCCGCACCGCCTTCCTCGCTTTGCGGCGGCGCGGCGGGTGCGCTCTCACACCGCTTGCGCGCTTTACGGCAGGCGCCCCGGCAACGGTTGCCATGGGGATGGGCCCTGCCTGGCAACGGCGAGGCCGCGGCGCTCATTAAGGAGGCGCGTTAATTACGGGCCGCGGGTAATTAGCGCTGGGGGGTGGGGGGAGGGGGGGTTCTTGGGGGAGGGAAATAAAGCGGCGGCGAGGTCCTGCCGCCTGTTCCCGTGCGGTGATGGAAATGTGTCGTTGTTGGGGGGTAATTAGCGCTAATTAGCGGTAATTAGGGGGTAATTAAGGTTTAAGTCATTAGAGGAACGAGAGGGGGTGCTGTCGCGGACGGGTTGGGTTGAGATTGGGGTTAATTAGGGTGATTAGGGGCGTTATGGTGCCCAAATTTCCACGCGTCCTCCCCGGGTCCGGCCCCGACCCCAAATTCCCAAATTTTCACCCCAAATTCCCAAATTTCCACCCCAAATTCCCGACCCCCCCCTCCCTAAATCCCCCTCCCCACGTCCCCCTCGGCCCCACCCCCCAAAAAACCCCAATTTCCCTCCCAAATCCCCTCCAAAATCCCCCAAATCCCCCACAAACCCCAAAATCCCCCTCAAATCTCCCCCAATTCCCCCTCCAATCCCTCCTAAATCCCCCAAATCCCCCCCAAATCCGCCTCAATTACCCCAAATCCCCCTAAAATCCCCCCAAATCCCCCTAAAATCCCCCCAAATCCGCCTCAATTCCCCAAAATCCCCCCCAAATCCCCTCCATCACCCCAAATCCCCCCCAAAATCCCCTCCAAATCCCCTAACCCCCCCAAATCCCCCCCAAATCCCCCAAAATCCCCTCTATCGCCCCCAAATCCCCCCTCAGTCCCCCCAAATCCCCCTCAATTCCCCCAAATCCCCCCTCAGTCCCCTCCAAATCCCCCCCATCCCCCCAAATCCCCCCCATCCCCCCAAATCCCCCCCATCACCCCAAAATCCCCCCCAAACCCCCCTAAAATCCCCCCAAATCCCCTTCCATCACCCTAAATCCCCTTCCATCACCCCAAATCCCCCTCAATCCCCCCAAATCCCCCCCAAAATCCCCCAAATCCCCCTCAATTACCCCTCCATCACCCCAAATCCCCCCCAAATCCCCTCTATCACCCGAAATCCCCCCCAAATCCCCCCAAATCCCCCCAAATCCCCCCCAATTACCCCTCCATCCCCCCCAAATCCCCCTCAGTCCCCCCAAATGCCCCCCAAAATCCCCCAAATCCCCCCAATTACCCCTCCATCACCCCAAATCCTCCTAAAATCCCCCCCAAACCCCTCTAAAATCCCCCCAAATCCCCTTCCATCATCCTAAATCCCCTTCCATCACCCCAAATCCCCCCTCAATTCCCCCAAATTCCCCCCAAATCCCCTCTATCACCCCAAAATCATCCCCAAAATCCCCCCAAATCCCCATCCATCCCCCCAAATCCCCCCCAAACCCCCCTCAATCCCCCCAAATCCCCCCAAATCCCCCTCCATCACCCCAAAACCCCCCCAAATCCCCCTCGATTCTCCTTCCATCACCCCAAATCCCCCCCAAATCCCCCTCAACCCCCCCAAACCCTCCTCAATCCCCCCAAAATCCCCCCAAATCCCCCTCACTCCCCCCAAAATCCCCCCAAATCCCCCCTCCATCACCCCAAATCCCCCCCAAATCCCCCTCCATCCCCCCAAATCCCCCCTCCATCCCCCCAAATCCCCCTCCATCCCCCCAAATCCCCCTCCATCCCCCCAAATCCCCCTCCATCCCCCCAAATCCCCCCTCCATCCCCCCAAATCCCCCCTCCATCCCCCCAAATCCCCCTCCATCACCCCAAATCCCCCCCAAATCCCCCTCGATTCTCCTTCCATCACCCCAAATCCCCCCCAAATCCCCCTCAACCCCCCCAAACCCTCCTCACTCCCCCCAAAATCCCCCCAAATCCCCCCTCCATCACCCCAAATCCCCCCTCCATCACCCCAAATCCCCCCCAAATCCCCCTCCATCACCCCAAATCCCCCCTCCATCACCCCAAATCCCCCCCAAATCCCCCCTCCATCACCCCAAATCCCCCTCCATCACCCCAAATCCCCCCCAAATCCCCCCTCCATCACCCCAAAACCCCCCCAAATCCCCCTCGATTCTCCTTCCATCACCCCAAATCCCCCCCAAATCCCCCCTCCATCCCCCCAAATCCCCCCTCCATCACCCCAAATCCCCCTCCATCCCCCCAAATCCCCCCAAATCCCCCTCCATCACCCCAAATCCCCCTCCATCTCCCCAAAACCCCCCCAAAATCCCCCTCGATTCTCCTTCCATCACCCCAAATCCCCCCCAAATCCCCCTCAACCCCCCCAAACCCTCCTCAATCCCCCCAAAATCCCCCCAAATCCCCCTCACTCCCCCCAAAATCCCCCCCAAATCCCCCTCAATCCACCCAAACCCCCCTCACTCCCCCCAAAATCCCCCCCAAATCCCCCTCCATCACCCCAAATCCCCCTCCATCACCCCAAAACCCCCCCAAATCCCCCTCGATTCTCCTTCCATCACCCCAAATCCCCCCCAAATCCCCCTCAATCCACCCAAACCCCCCTCAATCCCCCCTCCATCCCCCCAAATCCCCCTCAATCCACCCAAATCCCCCTCAATCCCCCCAAAATCCCCCCAAATCCCCCTCAATCCACCCAAATCCCCCTCAAGCCCCCCAAATCCCCCCCAAATCCCCCTCAATCCACCCAAACCCCCCTCAATCCCCCCTCCATCCCCCCAAATCCCCCTCAATCCACCCAAATCCCCCTCCATCACCCCAAAACCCCCCCAAATCCCCCTCGATTCTCCTTCCATCATCCCAAATCCCCCCCAAATCCCCCTCAACCCCCCCAAATCCCCCCCAAACCCCCCCTTTCCCCCCCCCCCCCACCATCCCCCACCCCCGGTCCCTCCCCCGGGCGGAGCCGTCCCGGCCCCGTCGGCGCCAGCCACGTCCCGGCACCGCCGCGGCCCCGAGCCCGGGACCCCCCTCGGGACCCCCCCGGGAACCCCCCGAAAACCCCTGAGACCCCCTCCCCCACCCCAAAACCTCCCCCGGGACCCCCCAAAACCCCCCCCGGGACCCTTCCCCCACCTCAGCCATGACGGTCAAGTTGGACTTCGAGGAGTGTCTGAGGGACTCGCCCTGGTTCAGGTACTGCCCCCCCCGGGACCCCCCCCCCCGAAATCCCCTGGGAACCCCCCCCAGGGACCCCCCTGGGACCCCCTGAAACCCCCCTGGGACCCCCTCGAGGCTCGGACCCCCGAGGGACCCCCCTGGAATCCCCCCGGGACCCCCCCCGGGATTGGGATCAGGAACCCCCCTGGGAATCCCCCGGGACCCCCTCGAGGCTTGGACCCCCCTGGGACCCCCCTGGAATCCCCCCAAGACCCCTCTGGGACCCCCCCCCGAGGCTCGGACCCCCTCGGGACCCCCCCGAGCCTCGGACCCCCCTGGGACCCCCTGGAATCCCCCCAGGACCCCTGGAATCCCCCCGGGACCCTCCCGGGATTGGGATCGGGACCCCTCTGGGACCCCCCCGAGGCTCGGACCCCCCCCAGGACCCCCTGGAATCCCCCCAGGGACCCCCCCCCCAACCTCAGCATCCTTCTGAGACCCCCCCCCGGGATTAGGACTCCCCCCAAGACCATCCCCGGATTGGGATCAGGACCCCCCCAGGAAAACCCCCGGGACCCCCCTGAGACCCCCCCGGGACCCCCTCGAGGCTCGGACCCCCCCCAGGACCCCCTGGAACCCCCCAGGGATCCCCCCCCGGGATTGGGACTCCCCCTCCCCCCCCCCCCCCCAGGTCCCCACCTTGTCCTCAACCCCCTCCCGCCACCCCAAAGTGCCCCAAAATCCCCCAGGACCCCCCCAAAATCCCCCCAAATCCCTCAGGACCCCTCAGGGCCCGCCAAAATCCCCCCAGGACCCCCAAAAATCCCCCCAGGACCCCCAAAATCAGTCCTGGAACCCCCCCCCCCAGGACCCCCCCTCAAACTTCTTCAGGACCCCCCCAAAATCCCCCCAAAAATCCCCCCAAGACCCCCCAAAATCCCCCCAGGACCCCCCCAAAATCCCCCCAAAACCCTCCAGGGCCCCCCAAAATCCCCCCAGGACCCCCCAAAATCCCCCCAGGACCCCCCAGGGCCCCCCAAAACCCCCCAGGGCCCCCCAAAATCCCCCCAAAACCCTCCAGGGCCCCCCCCAAATCCCTCAGGGCCCCCCAAGACCCCCCCAAAATCCTCCAGGACCCCCCAAAACCCCCCCAGGGCCCCCCCCCGGGCCAGGCCCCGCCCCTCCCCCCCCACAGGAAGTGGTTTCCCACGCGTGGGGGAGGG
This sequence comes from Aphelocoma coerulescens, assembly GCF_041296385.1. Lineage (NCBI taxonomy): Eukaryota > Metazoa > Chordata > Aves > Passeriformes > Corvidae > Aphelocoma > Aphelocoma coerulescens. Next base: position 24,916 of record NW_027183720.1, on the reverse strand, counting down.
GCCGGGGCAGGAAATGGGGGAGGGGCTGGGGGGAGGGGCGGGGGGGGCCTTTGGGAGCCGGGCCGGCCCCACACACGCGGGGGCAAGAGACAGCGGGGTCACCTGGGGTCATTTGGGGTCACCTGGGGTCACCTGGGGCCATTTGGGGTCACCTGGGGCCATTTGGGGCCATTTGGGGTCACACCTGGGGTCACACCTGGGGTCATTTGGGGTCACCTGGGGTCACACCTGGGGTCATTTGGGGCCACCTGGGGTCACCTGGGGTCACCTGGGGTCATTTGGGGTCATTTGGGGTCACCTGGGGTCACACCTGGGGTCATTTGGGGCCATTTGGGGTCACCTGGGGTCATTTGGGGTCAGGCAAGGACACACCTGGGGTCACACCTGGGGTCATTTGGGGTCACCTGGAGTCACTTGGGGTCACACCTGGGGCTATTTGGGGCCATTTGGGGCCATTTGGGATCATTCGGGGACACCTGAGGTCATTTGGGGTCACACCTGGGGCCATTTGGGGTCATTTGGGGTCACCTGGGGTCTCATTTGGGGTCACCTGGGGTCACCTGGGGTAATTTGGGGTCATTTGGGGTCACCTGGGGACATTTGGGGTCATTTGGGGTCACACCTGGGGTCACCTGGGGTCACCTGGGGTCTCATTTGGGGTCACCTGGGGTCATTTGGGGTCACACCTGGGGTCACCTGGGGCCATTTGGGGCCATTTGGGGCCATTTGGGGTCACCTGGGGCCATTTGGGGCCATTTGGGGCCATTTGGGGTCACCTGGGGTCACACCTGGGGTAATTTGGGGTCATTTGGGGTCACCTGGGGTCATTTGGGGTAATTTGGGGTCACACCTGGGGTCATTTGGGGTCATTTGGGGTCACCTGGGGTCATTTGGGATCATTCGGGGACACCTGGGGTCATTTGGGGCCATTTGGGGTCACCTGGGGTCATTTGGGGTCACCTGGGGTCACACCTGGGGTCATTTGGGGTCATTTGAGGTCACCTGGGGTCATTTGGGGTCCCCTTGGGTCACACCTGGGGTCATTTGGGGTCATTTGGGGTCACCTGGGGACATTTGGGGTCACATCTGGGGTCATTTGGGGTCACCTGGGGTCATTTGGGGTCATTTGGGGACACCTGGGGTCACCTGGGGACATTTGGGGTCATTTGGGGTCACCTGGGGTCACACCTGGGGTCATTTGGGGCCATTTGGGATCATTCGGGGACACACCTGGGGTCACACCTGGGGTCATTTGGGGTCACACCTGGGGCTATTTGGGGCCATTTGGGGCCATTTGGGATCATTCGGGGACACCTGGGGCCATTTGGGGTCACCTGGGTGTGCAAGGGACACCGGGGGTCACACCTGGGGTCATTTGGGGTCATTTGGGGCCATTTGGGGTCACCTGGGGTCTCATTTGGGGTCATTTGGGGTCACAGCTGGGGTCATTTGGGGTCAGGCAAGGACACACCTGGGGTCATTTGGGGCCATTTGGGGTCATTTGGGGCCATTTGGGGTCATTTGGGGCCATTTGGGATCATTTGGGGTCACCTGGGGTCATTTGGGGTCACCTGGGGTCACACCTGGGGTCATTTGGGGCCATTTGGGGTCATTTGGGGTCATTTGGGATCATTTGGGGTCACCTGGGGTCATTTGGGGTCACCTGGGGTCACACCTGGGGTCATTTGGGGCCATTTGGGGTAATTTGGGGCCATTTGGGGTCACACCTGGGGTCACACCTGGGGTCATTTGGGGTCACCTGGGGTCATTTGGGGTCATTTGGGGACACCTGGAGTCATTTGGGGCCATTTGGGGTCACCTGGGGTCACCTGGGGTCATTTGGGGTCATTTGGGATCATTCAGGGACACCTGAGGTCATTTGGGGTCAGACAAGGACACACCTGGGGTCACCTGGGGCCATTTGGGGTCATTTGGGGTCACACCTGGGGTCACCAGGGGTCATTTGGGGTCATTTGGGGCCATTTGGGGTCATTTGGGGTCACACCTGGGGTCACCTGGGGTCATTTGGGGTCATTTGGGGCCATTTGGGATCATTTGGGATCATTTGGGGCCATTTGGGGTCACCTGGGGTCATTTGGGGTCATTTGGGGTCACCTGGGCTCACCCAGGTGTGCAAGGGGCCACGGGGTGGGGGGGGAGGGGCGTCCTTGCACGAGGGGAACCCCAAAAGCTTCGGGAAAACCCCAAAAAAATCCCAATCCCCAAACCTGGGGGGGCTCCAAACCCCCCCCCCCCAAAAAACAACCCCGGGGATCCCCAAATCCCCCCCAAAATGACCCCAAAACCTCGGGAAATGACCCCAAATCCTTCTGGGGAACCCCAGAACTCCAAAGGGGGACCCCAAAACCTCGGGAAATGACCCCAAAACTCCAAGGGGACCCCAAATCCTTCTGGGGAACCCCAAAATTCCAAGGGGGACCCCAAAAATCCAAGGGGACCCCAAAACCTTGGGAAAAGACCCCAAATCCTTCTGGGGGTCCCCAAAACTCCAAGGGGACCCCAAAACCTCGGGAAATGACCCCAAATCCTTCTGGGAGACCCCAAATCCTTCTGGGGGACCCCAAAACTCCAAGGGGACCCCAAAACCTCGGGAAATGACCCCAAATCCTTCTGGGAGACCCCAAATCCTTCCGGGGGACCCCAAAAGTCCAAGGGGACCCCAAATCCTTCTGGGGAACCCCAAAACCTCGGGAAATGACCCCAAATCCTTCTGGGGGACCCCAAAACTCCAAGGGGACCCCAAAACCTCGGGAAAGGACCCCAAATCCTTCTGGGAGACCCCAAATCCTTCCGGGGGACCCCAAAACTCCAAGGGGATCCCAAAACCTCGGGAAAAGACCCCAAATCCTTCTGGGGGTCCCCAAATCCTTCCGGGGGACCCCAAAAGTCCAAGGGGAACCCCAAATCCTTCTGGGACACCCCAAATCCTTCTGGGGGACCCCAAAAGTCCAACGGGACCCCAAAACCTCGGGAAATGACCCCAAATCCTTCTGGGGGACCCCAAAAGTCCAACGGGACCCCAAAACCTCGGGAAATGACCCCAAATCCTTCCGGGGGACCCCAAAAGTCCAAGGGGACCCCAAATCCTTCTGGGGAACCCCAAAACCTCGGGAAATGACCCCAAATCCTTCCGGGGAACCCCAAAACTCCAAGGGGACCCCAAAACCTCGGGAAAAGACCCCAAATCCTTCTGGGGGACCCCAAAACTCCAAGGGGACCCCAAAACCTCGGGAAAAGACCCCAAAACTCCAAGAGGGACCCCAAAATCTAGGGAAAAGACCCCAAATTCTTCTGGGGGACCCCAAAACTCCAAGGAGACCCCAAAACCTCGGGAAAAGACCCCAAATTCTTCTGGGGGACCCCAAAAGTCCAAGGGGGACCCCAAATCCTTCCGGGGGACCCCAAAATTCCAAGAAGACCCCAAATCCTTCTGGGGAACCCCAAAACCTCGGGAAATGACCCCAAATCCTTCTGGGGGGCCCCAAAATTCCAAGGGGGACCCCAAAACTCCAAGGGGACCCCAAGTCCTTCTGGGACACCCCAAATCCTTCTGGGGAACCCCAAAACTCCAAGGGGACCCCAAAACCTCGGGAAAGGACCCCAAATTCTTCTGGGGGACCCCAAAAGTCCAACGGGACCCCAAAACCTCGGGAAAGGACCCCAAATCCTTCTGGGGGACCCCAAAAGTCCAAGGGGACCCCAAATCCTTCTGGGGAACCCCAAAACTCCAAGGGGACCCCAAAACCTCGGGAAAAGACCCCAAATTCTTCTGGGGGACCCCAAAACTCCAAGGAGACCCCAAAACCTCGGGAAAAGACCCCAAATTCTTCTGGGGGACCCCAAAACTCCAAGGGGGACCCCAAATCCTTCCGGGGGACCCCAAAATTCCAAGAAGACCCCAAATCCTTCTGGGGAACCCCAAAACCTCGGGAAATGACCCCAAATCCTTCTGGGGGGCCCCAAAATTCCAAGGGGGACCCCAAAACTCCAAGGGGACCCCAAGTCCTTCTGGGACACCCCAAATCCTTCTGGGGAACCCCAAAACTCCAAGGGGATCCCAATACCTCGGGAAAAGACCCCAAATTCTTCTGGGGGGCCCCAAATCCTTCTGGGGGACCCCAAATCCTTCTGGGGGACCCCAAAAGTCCAACGGGACCCCAAAACCTCGGGAAAGGACCCCAAATCCTTCTGGGGGACCCAAAAACTCCAAGGGGGACCCCAAATCCTTCTGGGGGACCCCAAAACCTCGGGAAATGACCCCAAATCCTTCTGGGGGGCCCCAAAATTCCAAGGGGGACCCCAAAAATCCAAGGGGACCCCAAAACCTCGGGAAATGACCCCAAATCCTTCCGGGGAACCCCAAAACTCCAAGGGGACCCCAAAACCTCGGGAAAAGACCCCAAATCCTTCTGGGGGACCCCAAATCCTTCCGGGGGACCCCAAAACTCCAAGGGGACCCCAAAACCTCGGGAAAAGACCCCAAAACTCCAAGAGGGACCCCAAAATCTAGGGAAAAGACCCCAAATTCTTCTGGGGGACCCCAAAAGTCCAAGGGGGACCCCAAATCCTTCCGGGGGACCCCAAAATTCCAAGAAGACCCCAAATTCTTCTGGGGGACCCCAAATCCTTCCGGGGGACCCCAAAACCTCGGGAAAGGACCCCAAATCCTGCACGAGGCCGTTTTTGGGGTCCCCCCCGCCCCTCCCCCACCCCCAGGTGCTGCGGCGGCGCCTCCGGAAGCGGCTCCGGAAGCGCCCGCGGGGCCCCAAAATCCCCGAAACCGCCCCAAAATCCGGCCCCGCCCCCCCCGGGATCCCAAAAACCTCGAAACCGCCCCAAAATCCGGCCCCGCCCCCCCCGGGATCCCAAAAACCTCGAAACCGCCCCAAAATCCGGCCCCGCCCCCCCCGGGATCCCAAAATCCCCGAAACCGCCCCAAAATCCGGCCCCGCCCCCCCAAGAACCCCAAAATCCCCGAAACCGCCCCAAAATCCGGCCCCGCCCCCTCAAGAACCCCAAAATCCCCGAAACCGCCCCAAAATCCCCGAAACCGCCCCAAAATCCGGCCCCGCCCCCCCAGGGATCCCAAAATCCCAAAAACCGCCCCAAAATCCGGCCCCGCCCCCCCAAGAACCCCAAAATCCCCGAAACCGCCCCAAAATCCGGCCCCGCCCCCCCAAGAACCCCAAAATCCCCGAAACCGCCCCAAAATCCAGCCCCGCCCCCTCAAGAACCCCAAAATCCCCGAAACCGCCCCAAAATCCGGCCCCGCCCCCCCCGGGATCCCAAAATCCCCCAAATCCCCCCCCAAATCTGTCCTGAACCCCCAAAATTCCCTCCAAAACCCCCCCAGGACCCCCCAAATCCCCCCAGGACCCCCAAAAGTCCCCCCCAAGCCCACCCAGGACACCCCAAAATCCCCCAAAACCCCCCCAGGACCCCCCCCAAACCCCCTCAGGGCTCCCAAAAATCCCCCCAGGACCCCCAAAAATCCCCCCAAAACCCCCCAGGACCCCCAAAAACGCCCCCTGACCCCCAAAAGTCTCCCCAAACCCCTCCAGGACCCCCAAAAATCCCCCAGAACCCCCAAAAATTCCCCCCAACCCCCCCCGGGACTCCCCCCAAAACCCCTCCAGGACCCCCAAAAGTCCCCCCAAAATCCCCTCAGGACACCCCAAAACCTCTCCGGGACCCCCAAAAATCCCCCCCAGGCTCCCCCAGGATCCCCCAAAAATCCCCCCCAAACACCTCCAGGACCCCCAAAAATCCCCCCAGGACCCCCAAAAGTCTCCCCAAACCCCTCCAGGACCCCCAAAAATTCCCCCAAAACCCCCCCAGGACCCCCCAAAACCCCCACAGGGCTCCCAAAAATCCAACAGGACCCCCAAAAATCCCCTCCAAAATCCCCTCCAAACCCCTCCAGGTCCCCCAAAAATCCCCCCAAAACCCCCCCAGGACCCCCCAAAAATCCCCCCAGGACCCCCCAAACCCCCCCGGGACCCCCAAAATTCCCCCCCAAACACCCCCAGGTCTCCCCAAAACCCCCCCAGGACCCCCCACAACCCCCCCAAACCTCCCCCAAATCCCCCCAGGACCCCCCAAAACCCCTCCAGGACTCCCAAAAATCCCCCCAAAATCCCCACAGGGCTCCCAAAAATCCACCAGGACCCCCAAAAATCCCCCAAAATCCCCTCCAAACCCCTCCAGGACCCCCAAAAATCCCCCCAAACCCCCCCCAGGACCCCCAAAAACGCCCCCTGACCCCCAAAAGTCTCCCCAAACCCCTCCAGGACCCCCAAAAATCCCCCCAGGACCCCCCCAAACCTCCCCAGGACCCCCAAAAGTCCCCCCCAAGCCCATCCAGGACCCCCCAAACCCCTCCAGGACCCCCAAAAATCCCCCCAGAACCCCCAAAAATTCCCCCCGACTCCTCCCGGGACCCCCCAAAACCCCCCCAGGACCCCCAACCCCCCCCAGGACTCCCTAAATCCCCCCAAAACCCCTTCAGGACCCCCAAAAGTCCCCCCAAAATCCCCTCAGGACACCCCAAAACCTCTCCGGGACCCCCAAAAATCCCCCCCAGGCTCCCCCAGGACCCCCCAAAAATCCCCCCAAAACCCCCCCAGGATCCCCAAAAATCCCCCCAGGACCCCCAAAAGTCTCCCCAAACCCCTCCAGGACCCCCAAAAATCCCCCAAGGACCCCCCCAAACCTCCCCAGGACCCCCAAAAATCCCCCCCAAACACCTCCAGGACCCCCAAAAATCCCCCCAGGACCCCCAAAAGTCTCCCCAAACCCCTCCAGGACCCCCCCCAAACCCCCGCAGGACCCCAAAAATCCCCCCAGGACCCCCCCAAACCTCCCCAGGACCCCCAAAAATCCCCCCAAAACCCCCCCAGGACCCTCCCAAACCCCCCCAGGAGCCCCAAAAATCCCCCCAAACCTCTCCAGGACCCCCCCAAAATTCCGCCAGGACCCCCAAAAGTCTCCCCAAACCCCTCCAGGACCCCCAAAAATCCCCCCAAAACCCCCCCAGGACCCCCCCAAACCTCCCCAGGACCCCCAAAAATCCCCCCAAAACCCCCCCAGGACCCTCCCAAACCCCCCCAGGATCCCCAAAACTCCCCCCCAAACCCCTCCAGGACCCCCAAAATCCCGCCAGGACCCCCCCAGGACCCCCAAAAACGCCCCCTGCCCCCCCCCCCAGGGCCGCGGTGGAAGAGGCCGAGTCGGACGCGGCCGAGCTGGAGACGCACCTGGAGAAGGTGGGGGAGGGGAGGGGAGGGACCCCAAATTTGGGGGGTCCGGGGGGGGTCCCCAAAGGGTCTGGGGGGGGCTCAGGGGGGAGGGGAGGGAGGGTTGGGGGTTTTGGGGGGGTTTGGGGCGGTTTTGGGGTCCTCAGGTGAGTTTTGGGGGGGGATTTTGGGGGGATTTTGGTGGGTTTGGGGGGGATTTTGGTGGATTTTGGGGTGATTTCAGTGGATTTTGGGGTGATCCCAGTGGATTTTGGGGTGATTTCGGTGGATTTTGGGTGATTCCGGTGGATTTTGGGGTGATCCCAGTGGATTTTGGGGTGATTTCGGTGGATTTTGGGTGATTCCGGTGGATTTTGGGGTGATTTCGGTGGATTTTGGGTGATTCCGGTGGATTTTGGGGTGATCCCAGTGGATTTTGGGGTGATTTCGGTGGATTTTGGGTGATTCCGGTGGATTTTGGGGTGATCCCAGTGGATTTTGGGGTGATTTCGGTGGATTTTGGGTGATTCCGGTGGATTTTGGGGTGATTTCGGTGGATTTTGGGTGATTCCGGTGGATTTTGGGGTGATCCCAGTGGATTTTGGGGTGATTTCGGTGGATTTTGGGTGATTCCGGTGGATTTTGGGGTGATCCCAGTGGATTTTGGGGTGATTTCGGTGGATTTTGGGTGATTCCGGTGGATTTTGGGGTGATCCCAGTGGATTTTGGGGTGATTTCGGTGGATTTTGGGTGATTCCGGTGGATTTTGGGGTGATCCCAGTGGATTTTGGGTGATTTCGGTGGATTTTGGGTGATTCCGGTGGATTTTGGGGTGATCCCAGTGGATTTTGGGGTGATTTCGGTGGATTTTGGGGTGATCCCAGTGGATTTTGGGTGATTTCGGTGGATTTTGGGGTGATCCCAGTGGATTTTGGGGTGATTTCGGTGGATTTTGGGTGATTCTGGTAGATTTGGGGTGATCCCGGTGGGTTTTGGGGTGATTCTGGTGGATTTTAGGTGATCCCGGCGGATTTTGGGGTGATTCCGATGGATTTTGGGTGGATTTTGGGGTGATTCCGATGGATTTTGGGTGATCCCGGCAGATTTTGGGGTGATCCCAGCGGATTTTGGGGTGATTCTGGCAGATTTTGGGTGATTCCAGTAGATTTGGGCTGATCCCGGTGGGTTTTGGGGTGATTCCGGAGGGTTTTGGGGTGGATTTTGGGGTGATTCCGGTGGATTTTGGGCTGGATTTTGGGGCGTATTTTGGGGCGGATTTTGGGCTGATTCCGGCAGATTTTGGGGTGGATTTTGGGGTGGATTTCGGGCTGGATTTTGGGGTGGATTTTGGGGTGGATTTTGGGGTGGATTTAGGGCTGATTCCGGCAGATTTTGGGGTGGATTTTGGGGTGATTCTGGCGGATTTTGGGGCGGATTTTGGGGTGATTCTGGTGGATTTTGGGGTGGCTTTTGGGCTGATTCCGGCCGTTTTTGGGATGGATTTTGGGGTGGATTTTGGGGTGGATTTTGGGCCGATTCCGGGGGATTTTGGGGTGGATTTTGGGGTGGATTTTGGGCTGATCCCGGCCGCTTTTGGGCTGGATTTTGGGGCTGATCCCGGCAGATTTTGGGGTGGATTTTGGGGCTGATCCCGGCGGATTTTGGGCTGGATTTTGGGCTGATTCCGGCAGATTTTGGGGTGGATTTTGGGCTGATTCCGGCAGATTTTGGGGTGGCTTTTGGGCTGATTCTGGCGGATTTTGGGGCGGATTTTGGGCTGATTCCGGCCGTTTTTGGGATGGATTTTGGGGTGGATTTTGGGGTGGATTTTGGGGTGATTCTGGTGGCTTTTGGGGCGGATTTCGGGCTGGATTTTGGGCTGATTCCTGCAGATTTTGGGCTGGATTTTGGGCTGATTCCGGCGGATTTTGGGGTGGATTTTGGGGTGGATTTTGGGGCTGATTCTGGCGGGTTTTGGGGTGGATTTTGGGGTGGATTTTGGGGTGGATTTTGGGCTGATCCCGGCCGCTTTTGGGCTGGATTTTGGGCTGATTCCGGCTGCTTTTGGGGTGGATTTTGGGCTGATCCCGGCGGATTTTGGGGTGAATTTTGGGTTGATTCCATCAGATTTTGGCGTGGATTTTGGGGTGATTCCGGTGGATTTTGGGGTGGATTTTGGGGTGGATTTTGGGCTGATTCCGGCCGCTTTTGGGGTGGATTTTGGGGCTGATCCCGGCGGATTTCGGGGTGGATTTTGGGCTGGATTTTGGGCTGATTCCAGCGGGTTTTGGGGTGGATTTGGGGCTGATCCCGGCGGATTTTGGGGTGGATTTTGGGCTGGTTCCGGAGGGTTTTGGGGTGGATTTTAGGGTGGATTTTGGGGTGATTCCGGCAGATTTTGGGGTGGATTTTGGGTTGATCCCCGGCGGATTTCGGGCTGGATTTTGGGATGGATTTTGGGGTGGATTTTGGGCTGATTCCAACAGATTTTGGGGTGGATTTTGGGGTGGATTTTGGGGCCAATCCCGGCGGATTTTGGGGTGGATTTTGGACTGATTCCGGCGGCTTTTGGGATGGATTTTGGGGTGGATTTTGGGGTGGATTTTGGGGCTGATCCCGGCGGATTTTGGGGCGGATTTTGGGCTGATTCCAGTGGATTTTGGGCTGATCCCGGCCGCTTTTGGGGTGGATTTTGGGGTGTATTTTGGGCTGATTCCGGCGGATTTCGGGCTGATTCTGGCGGATTTCGGGGTGGATTTTGGGCTGGATTTTGGGCTGATTCCGGCCGCTTTTGGGGTGGATTTTGGGGCTGATCCCGGCAGATTTCGGGGTGGATTTTGGGCTGGATTTTGGGCTGATCCCGGCCGCTTTTGGGGTGGATTTTGGGGTGGATTTTGGGCTGATTCCGGGGGATTTTGGGGTGGATTTTGGGCTGATTCCGGCGGATTTCGGGCTGATTCCGGCGGATTTCGGGGTGGATTTTGGGCTGGATTTTGGGCTGATCCCGGCCGCTTTTGGGGTGGATTTTGGGGTGATCCCGGCGGATTTTGGTCCCCCCCAGGTGCTGAAGCTCTGCTCGGCCGTGCTCGAGGCCGGCCGGGCTCTGGAAGGTTCCAGCCGAGCCTTCGCCGCGGGGCTCCGGGAGCTCGCGGGGACCCCCCGGGGGGACCCCCTGGTGCGGGTGAGACCCCCCAAAATCCCCCGGGATTGGGGTGCCCTGGAGGGGCGGGACCCCGAATTTGGGAGGGTTTGGGGGGGGTCCAGTGGGAGGGAGGGGTCCTGGGAGGGGGGGGGAGCCCCAAATTTGGGGTTTTGGGAGTTCTTGGGGGTCCCTGGGGGGATTTGGGGGTTCCTAGAGTGAATTTTGGGGATCCCTGGGGGGATTTGGGGGTTCCTAGAGTGAATTTTGGGGATCCCTGGGGGGATTTGGGGGTTCCTAGAGTGAATTTTGGGGGTTCCTGATGGGTTTGGGGTTCCTGGGGGGATTTGGGGGTCTCGGGAGGGAATTTTGAGGGTCCCTGGGTGGGTTTGGGGGTCCTGGGGGGTTTTGGGGTCCTAGGGGACTTTGGGGTTCCTGGAGTGAATTTTGGGGGTCCCTGGGAGGATTTTGGGGTCCCTGGAGTGAATTTTGGGGGTTTCTGGGGGGTTTTGGGGGTCCCTGGGTGGGTTTGGGGGTTCCTGGGGGGATTTTGGGGTCCCTGGAGTGAATTTTGGGGGTTCCTGGAGTGAATTTTGGGGGTCCCGAACCCCTCCTGACCCCCCCCCCCCCGGCCGTTCCCCCCCCAGGAGGCTCTGGAGAAGTTCTGTGATTCGCTGGAGCAGATGATGGACAGCCACGAGGTCCGCAGGCCACGCCCCCTTCTCCCGAGGCCACGCCCACACTCAAACACACCACGCCCCCTTTTCTCCAAGCCACGCCCCCTTCGGGCCACACCCCCTTAGCCCCGCCCACTCCCTTCCGGCCCTGCCCCTCCCTTCCGGCCCCGCCCCCAAATTTGGCCCCGCCTCCTCCTGGCCTGGCCCCGCCCCCCCAAATTTGGCCCCGCCCCCCCAAATTTGGCCCCGCCCCCCACGCTTAGGCCCCTCCCCCTCCCGGCCTGGCCACGCCCCCCACGCTTTGGCCACGCCCCTCCCTGCATGGCCACGCCCCCCAAATTTGGCCCAGCCCCCTCTCATCCTGGCCCCGCCCCTCCCGCCCTGGCCACGCCCCCTCTCAGTTTGGCCACGCCCCCGCTTTGGCCGCGCCCCCCCCGCTTAGGCCCCGCCCCCTCCCGGCCTGGCCACGCCCCGCACGCTTTGACCACGCCCCCTCTCGTCCTGGCCACTCCCCCAAATTTGGCCCCGCCCCTTCCTGGCCTGGTCACGCCCCTCCCGCCCTGGCCACGCCCCACACTTTGGCCACGCCCCCTCCCAGTTTGGCCACGCCCCCCATGCTTTGGGCCCGCCCCCTCCCGGTCTGGCCACGCCCCCAAATTTGGCCCCGCCCCCTCCCGCTCTGGCCCCACCCCTCCCGCCCTGGCCACGCCCCCGCTTTGGCCGCGCCCCCTCCCAGTTTGGCCACGCCCCCCACGCTTTGGCCACGCCCCTCCCGCCCTGGCCACGCCCCCCACGCTTTGGCCCCGCCCCCAGGAGCTGCGGAGCTGCACCCAGAGCGCCCTCAGGAGGCACCTGCAGCCCCTGCTGCGAGAGTGAGGGGGATTTGGGGGGTCCGGGGGGGATTTTGGGGGGGTCCCGAGGGGATTTGGGGGGGATTTGGGGGGGGTCCCAGCGGGATTTTGAGGGGATTTGGGAGGTCCGGGGGGGATTTTGGGGGGATTTGGGGGGTCCCAGAGGGATTTTGGGGGGATTTGGGGGGTCCGGGGGGGATTTTGGGCGGTCCCGAGGGGATTTGGGGGGGTCCCAGGGAGATTTTGGGGGGATTTTGGGGGGGTCATGGGGGGATTTGGGGGGTCCCGACGGGATTTTGGGGGGTCCCAGGGAGATTTTGGGGGGCCCGGAAGGATTTTGGGGGGGATTATGGGGGATTTTGGGGGTGCCGAGGGGATTTTGGGGGGTTCTGGGGGGATTTTGGGGGGTCCTGGGAGCATTTTGGGGGGATTTTGAGGGGTCCCGGGGAGATTTTGGGGGGTCCAGGAGGGATCTGGGGGGTCCTGGGAGGATTTTGGGGATCCAGGGGGGTTTTTGGGGGGTCATGGGGGGATTTTGGGGGGTCCCAGAGGGATTTGGATGGTTTCAGGGGGGATTTGGGGGAATTTTGGGTGGTCCAGGGGGGATTTTGGGGAGTCCTGGGGGGATCTGGGGGATCCCAAGGGGATTTTGGGCGTCCAGGAGGGATTTAGGGGGTCCTGGGAGGATTTTGGGGGGATTTTGGGGGGTCCCAGGGGGATTTGGGGGGGTCCAGGGAGGTCCAGCCCCATCCCAGACCCGATTTTGGGGTGATTTCGGGGCTCTCTGGGGGTGTCTCAGGCTGGGATTTAATCCCGGTTTTTGGGGTGATTTCGGGGCTCTCTGGGGGTGTCTCAGACTGGGATTTAATCCCGGTTTTTGGGGTGATTTCGGGGCTCTCCGGGGGGGTTCCAGCCCCATTCCTGACCCGATTTTGGGGTGATTTTAGGGTGATTTTGGGGCTCTCCGGGGGTGTCTCAGGCTGGGTTTTAATCCCGGTTTTTGGGGTGATTTCGGGGCTTTCCGGGGGTGTCTCAGGCTGGGTTTTAATCCCGGTTTTTGGGGTGATTTCGGGGCTCTCTGGGGGTGTCTCAGGCTGGGATTTAATCCCGGTTTTTGGGGTGATTTTGGGGCTCTCCGGGGGGGTTCCAGCCCCATCCCAGACCCGATTTTGGGGTGATTTCGGGGCTCTCCGGGGGTGTCTCAGGCTGGGATTTAATCCCGGTTTTTGGGGTGATTTCGGGGCTTTCCGGGGGTGTCTCAGGCTGGGATTTAATCCCGGTTTTTGGGGTGATTTCGGGGCTCTCCGGGGGGGTTCCAGCCCCATCCCAGACCCGATTTTGGGGTGATTCCGGGGCTCTCCGGGGGTGTCTCAGGCTGGGATTTAATCCCGGTTTTTGGGGTGATTTTGGGGCTCTCCGGGGGTGTCTCAGGCTGGGTTTTAATCCCGGTTTTTGGGGTGATTTCGGGGTTCTCCGGGGGGGTTCCAGCCCCATCCCAGACCCGATTTTGGGGTGATTTTGGGGCTCTCCGGGGGTGTCTCAGGCTGGGATTTAATCCCGATTTTTGGGGTGATTTTGGGGCTCTCTGGGGGTGTCTCAGGCTGGGTTTTAATCCCGGTTTTTGGGGTGATTTCGGGGTTCTCCGGGGGGGTTCCAGCCCCATCCCAGACCCGATTTTGGGGTGATTTTGGGGCTCTCCGGGGGTGTCTCAGGCTGGGATTTAATCCCGATTTTTGGGGTGATTTTGGGGCTCTCTGGGGGTGTCTCAGGCTGGGATTTAATCCCGGTTTTTGGGGTGATTTCGGGGCTCTCCGGGGGGGTTCCAGCCCCATCCCTGACCCGATTTTGGGGTGATTCCAGGGCTCTCCGGGGGCTCCGTGCCGCGGGCCGGGAGCGCTCGCGCGCGGCCGAGCTCCTGCAGGGGGCGCTGCAGCACCACGCCGAGGTGCCGCGACGGCGCCCCCTGGAGGCTCAGGAGGCTCAGGCGGCGCTGGGCGTGGCCAGGGGCGTGGCCAGGGCCCGGGGGCTGGACCACGTGCTGCAGGTGGGCAGGGCTTAAGGGGGTGGGCGGGGCTTAAGGGGGTGGGGCTTAATGGGGGTGGGCGTGGCTTAGCAGAGTGGGCGGGGCGTTTGGTGTGTGGGTGGGCGGGGCTTAGCGGGGTGGGCGGGGCTTAAGGGTGGGGGCATTTGGTGTGTGGGTGGGCGGGGCTTAAGAGCTGGGTGGGGCATTTGGTGTGCAGGTGGGCGGGGCTTAATGGGGTGGGCGTGGTTTTGGGGCGACCAGGCGGGCCGGGCTTAGCGGGGGTGGGTGTAGTCTGGGAGTGCAGATGGGCGGGGCTTAGCGGGGGTGGGCGGGGCTTAAGGGGGTGGGGCTGGTTTGGGAGTGCAGGTGGGCGTGGTTTATAGGGATGGGCGTGGTCTGGGAGGGCAGGTGGGTGGGGCTTAATGGAGTGGGCGTGGTCTGGGTGTGAGAGTAGGCGGGGCTTAATGGGCGGGCGTGGTTTTGGGGTGCAGGTGGGCGGGGCTTAGCGGGCGGAGCGGGGGTTTAAATGGTGGGTGTGGTTTGGGGTGTGGTTTGGGGTGTAGAGATGGGCCGGGCTTAATGGGGTGGGCGTGGTTTGATGTGGGCGGGCGGGTGGGGCTTAGCGGGGTGGGCGGGGCTTAACGGGATGGGCGTGGTTTAATGGGGACGGGCGTGGTCTGGGTGTGCAGTTGAGCGGAGCTTAATGGGTGGGCGTGGCTTTGGGTGCGAAGGTGGGTGGGGCTTAATGGGGATGGGCGTGGCTTAAATGGTTCGAGGGCGTGGGCGTGGCCTGCGACTGGGCGTGGCCTGTCGGGACTGGGCGTGGCCCAGGAGTGGGCGGGGTCTAACGACGTGGGCGTGGCTTAAAGTGGGTGGGCGTGTCCTAGAGGTGGGCTGGGGTTAATGAGTGGGCGTGGCTTAAAGTGGGTGGGCGTGTCCTAGAGGTGGGCCGGGATTAACGGGGGTGGGCGTGGCTTAAAATTGAGCGCGCGTGTCCCGGGGTGGGCGGGGCTTAGGGAGTGGGCGTGGCTTAAATAGGTGGGCGTGGTCTTGTCTTAATTGTGCGGGTGGGGTCTGCGAGAGGTGGGCGTGGTTTATGTGGGCGGGGCTTAACTGGGTGCGGTCTGGGCGTTGCCTAAAGGAGTGGGGTTTGGGTAGGTGGGGGTTGGGTGGGCGTGGCTTTGGGTGGGCGTGGCTTTGGGTGGGCGTGGCCACGCCCTCACCCTGCCCCTCCCCCAGCTCAACGTGGTGCAGGACAAGAAAAAAACCGAAATTCTGCAGTTTGTGAGTGAAATTTGGGGGGTTTGGGGGATTTTGGGGGGTCCCTGGGGCTCTTCAGGGAGTCACAAAAGGATTTGGGAGTCCCGGGGAGGATTTGGGGGACCCTGGGGGGGTTTTTGGGGGGGTCTTTGGGGGTCCCTGGGTTGGATTTGGGGATCTCTGAGGGTCCCGAAAAGGGGAAGTTTGGGGGATTTTTTGGGGGTTGGGGGGGTCCCTGAGGGGATTTTGGGGGGGGCTGGGGAGGGTTTGGGGGGGTGTTTGGGCTTCCTGTATTTGGGGAGGGGTCTGGGGGTCCTGAGGGGGGTTTGGGGGTCCTGGGGGGTTTTTTGGGGGGTCTTTGGGGGTCCCTGGGTTGGATTTGGGGATCTCTGAGGGTCCCAAAAAGGGAAGTTTGGGGGGTCCCTGAGGGGATTTGGGGGGGGCTGGGGAGGGTTTGGGGGGGTGTTTGGGCTTCCTGTATTTGGGGAGGGGTCTGGGGGTCCCGGGGGGGTTTTGGGGGGTCCCGAGGGTGGCGCTGACCCCCCTCCCCCCCTCCGCCCATCCCCCCCCAGGTGCTGGCGCTGCTGGAGGCTCAGGCCGCGTTTTTCAGCCGCGGGCACCAGGGGGCGACAGCGACGCGCGATTATCGGGGGCACCTGGGGGCGCAGGTGGGGCTGGGACCCCCAAAATCCACCCGAAACACCCCAAAATCCACCCCGAACACCCCGAAATCCACCCAGAACACCCCGAAATCCACCCAAAATCCCCCCAAAACACCCCGAAATCCACCCCAAACACCCCAAAATCCACCCAAAATCCACCCCAAACACCCCAAAATCCACCCAAAATCCACCCCAAACACCCCGAAATCCACCCCAAACACCCCAAAATCCACCTAAGACACCCCGAAATTCACCAAAACACCCCGAAATTCACCTAAAACACCCCGAAATCCACCTGAAACACCCCAAAATCCACCCAGAACACCCCAAAATCCACCCAAAATCCCCCCAAACACCCCAAAATCCACCCAGAACACCCCAAAATCCACCCAAAATCCACCCCAAACACCCCAAAATCAACCCAGAACACCCCAAAATCCACCCAGAACACCCCAAAATCCACCTAAAACACC
Organism: Aphelocoma coerulescens; assembly: GCF_041296385.1. Lineage (NCBI taxonomy): Eukaryota > Metazoa > Chordata > Aves > Passeriformes > Corvidae > Aphelocoma > Aphelocoma coerulescens. Next base: position 8,575 of record NW_027183720.1, on the reverse strand, counting down.
TCGAAATCCACCCCAAACACCCCAAAATCCACCCAAAATCCCCCCAAAACACCCCGAAATCCACCTAAGACACCCCAAAATCCACCCTAAAATGCACCCAAAACACCCCGAAATCCTCCTGGGACCCCCAATCCCCCCCCGGCCTGTGATTATCGGGGGCACCTGGGGGCGCAGGTGGGGCCCCAAACACCCCAAAATCCACCCAAAACACCCCAAAATCCACCCAGAACACCCCCAACCCCCCCCAAAACACCCCGAAATCCACCCCAAACACCCCGAAATCCACCCCAAACACCCTGAAATCCACCCAGAACACCCCAAAATCCACCTAAAACACCTCGAAATCTACTCCTAACACCCCAAAATCCACCCAGAAAACCCCAAAACCCCCCCAAACACCCAAAATCCACCCAAAACATCCCAATATCCACCCAGAACACCCCAAAATCCCCCCAAAACACCTGAAATCCACCTAAAACACCCCAAAATCCACCCAGAACACCCCAAAATCCACCCCAAACACCCCAAAATCCACCCAGAACACCCTGAAATTCACCCAAAACCCCCCAAAATCCACCCCAAATCCACCCGAACTCCCCAAAATCCACCTAAGCACCCCAAAACCCCCCCAAACCCCCCAAATCCCCCCCAAACACCCCAAAATCCTCCACAACCCCAAAAATCCACCCAAAACCCCCCAAAATCCACCCAAAACCCCCCAAAATCCACCTAAAACCCCCCAAAATCCACCCCAAACACCCCGAAATCCACCCAAAACCCCCCAAAATTCACCCAAAACCCCCCAAAATCCACCCCAAATCCCCCAGAACTCCCCCAAAATCCATCTAAAACACCCCAAAATCCACCACAACCCCCCAAAATCCACCTTAAACACCCCAAAATCCACCCCAAACACCCCGAAATCCACCTAAACCACCCCAAAAACTCCCCGGGGCCCCCCCAAAACCCCTCAGAGATCCTCCCCCATCCCCCAGAGACCCCTGAGGCCCCCAGGGACTCCCCCAAAATCCCCCCTGGGACCCCAAAACCCCCCCCGGGACCCCAAAACCACCCAAGGACACCCCCAAGAGACCCCTCCCCCACCCCATGGGACCTCCCACCCCCAAAATTCCCGGGGTCCGGGGTGGGGGGGGGTCCCGGGGGGGTTTTGGGGTGGTCCCGGGGGGTCCCAGGGGGTCCCAAGGGGGGGTCCCGGGGGTTGTTGATTTTTGGAGACCCCCCCTGTCCCAGCTGGAGCGGGGGGAGTTGGGGAGGGGTCCCAGGGGGGTTTTGGGGTGGTCCCGGGTGGTTCCAAGGGGGGGTCCCAGGGAGTTCCAAGGGGGGGTCCCGGGGGGAATTTTGGGGTGGTCCCGGGGGGTCCTGGGTTGAGGGGGGTCCCGGGAGGGTTCCAAGGGGGGGTCCCGGGGGGTCCTGGGTTGAGGGGGGGTCCCAGGGGGTTCCAAGGGGGGGTCCCGGGGGGGTTTTGGGGTGGTCCCGGGGGGTCCTGGGTTGAGGGGGGTCCCAGGGGGTCCCAGAGGGTTCCAAGGGGGGGTACCGGGGGGTCCCGGGGGGTTCCAAGGGGGGTCCCCGGGGGTTGCTGATTTTTGGGGATCCCCAGTCCGAGCTGGGGAGGGGTCCCGGGGGGTTCCAAGGGGGGATCCCGGGGGGATTTTGGGGTGGTCCCGGGGGGTCCCAGGGGGTCCCAAGGGGGGTTCCCGGGGGTTGCTGATTTTTGGGGACCCCCCCTGTCCCAGCTGGAGCGGAGGGAGCTGGGGAGGGGTCCCGGGGGGGGTTTTGGGGTGGTCCCGGGGGGTCCCGGGGGGTTCCAAGGGGGGGTCCCGGGGGTTGCTGATTTTTGGGGACCCCCGGTCCGAGCTGGGGAGGGGTCCCGGGGGGGTTTTGGGTGGTCCCGGGGGGTTCCAAGGGGGGGTCCCGGAGGGTCCTGGGTTGAGGGGGGTCCCGGGGGGTCCCGGGGGGTTCCAAGGGGGGGGTCCCCAGGGGTCCCGGGTTGAGGGGGGGTCCCAGGGGGTTCCAAGGGGGGGTCCCGGGGGGGTTTTGGGGTGGTGCCGGGGGGTCCTGGGTTGAGGGGGGTCCCAGGGGCTCCCGGAGGGTTCCAAGGGGGGTCCCTGGGGGTTGCTGATTTTTGGGGATCCCCGGTCCGAGCTGGGGAGGGGTCCCGGGGGGTTCCAAGGGGGGGTCCCGGTGGGGATTTTGGGGTGGTCCCGGGGGGCCCTGGGTTTTGGGGTGGTCCCAGGGGGTCCCGGGGGGTTCCAAGGGGGGTTCCCGGGGGTTGCTGATTTTTGGGGACCCCCCCCCCGTCCCAGCTGGAGCGGGGGGAGCTGGAGGGGGCGCGGCGGCAGCGGGACCTGGAGCAGCGGCACCAGCTCCTGCTGCAGCAGGTGGGCGTGGCCGGGGGGCGTGGCCAGGGCGGAGGGGGCGTGGTCTGACCTCGGGGGGGCGTGGTCTAAGGGAAAAGGGTGGGTTTGATTGGGTGGGGGCGTGGCCTAAAATGGGGGGCGTGGCCTGAGGTTTGGGGGGTGGTCTCGGTGGAAGGGGCGTGGCCTGGGGCGTGGCCAAAGTTGGGGTGTGGCTGCGGGGAGTGGGCGGTGCCGCGTATGATTGACAGGTGGGGAAGGGGGGCGTGGTCAGTGTTGATTGACAGGTGGGGCACGGGTGGGTGTGAGTGCTGATTGACAGGGGGTGGGGGGCGTGGCCGTGCTTTGATTGACAGCTGCAATAGAGCCGATTGACAGCCTAGGGTCGGGTTAATTTGATTGACAGCTGCAGGAAGGGGCGTGGCTCGGTTGGGGTGGGGGGGTGGGGGGCGGGGCCTGTGTTGATTGGCGGCTCCCAGGACCTATCGCAGGAGGAGGTGGGCGGGGCCGCGGGGGAGGCGGGGCCTGAGGCCCCGCCCATGGAGGGTTACCTGTACAAGAGAGCCAGCAACGCCTTCCGCACCTGGAGCAGGTACCGGAACCCCCAAAAACCGCCCCAAAACCACCCCAAAACGCCCCAAAACCACCCCAAAACACCCCCAAACACCCCGAAACCACCCCAAAACCACCCCAAAACACCCCCAAACATCCTGAAACCACCCCAAAACACCCCAAGCACTCCGAAACTCCCTGAAACCACCCCAAAACTCCCAAAACCACCCCAAAACCACCCCAAAACACCCCGAAACTCCCTAAACCACCCCAAAACACCCCCAAACACCCCCAAACACTCCAAAACACCCACAAACACCCCGAAACCACCCCAAAACACCCCCAAACACCCCAAAACCACCCCAAAACCACCCCAAAACCACCCCAAAACACCTCCAAACACGCTGAAACTCCCAAAACCACCCCAAAACTCCCCAAACCACCCCAAAAAGCCCTAAAACTCCCCAAAACACCCCAAAACTCCCCAAGACTCCCCAAAACACCCCCGTTCCACTCCAAACCACCCCAAAACTCCCCAAAACAGCCCAAAAACTCCCTAAAACTCCCCAAAACACCCCCATTCCACTCCAAACCACCCCAAAACCCCCTGAAACTCCCCAAAACACCCCAAAAACACCCACAACCTCCCCAAAACACCCCAAAACCACCCAAAACCTCCTCAAAACACCCCAAAAACGCCCTAAAACTCCCTAAAACGCCCCCGTTCCACTCTAAACCACCCCAAAACCCCCTGAAACGCCCCAAAACACCCCAAAACATCCCAAAACACCCCGAATCACCCCAAAAATGCCCAAACTGCCCCAAAACTGCCCCAAAACTCCCTAAAACTCCCTGCAACTCCCTAAAACCCCAAAAACGCCCTAAAACGCTCCGAAACGCCCCCGTTTTCCTCCAAAACTACCCCAAAACCCCCAGAAACTCCCCAAAACACCCCAAAAACTCCCCAAAACACCCCAAAAACACCCTAAAACTCCCTAAAACACCCCAGTTCCACTCCAAACCACCCTAAAACTCCCCAAAACACCCCCAAAACGCCCTAAAACTCCCCAAAACACCCCAAAAACAACCAAAAACTCCCCAAAACACCCCAAAAACGCCCTAAAACTCCCTAAAACGCCCCCGTTCCACTCCAAACCACCCCAAAACCCCCTGAAACGCCCCAAACCCCCCCAAAAACTCCCCAAAACATCCCAAAACACCCCGAATCACCCCAAAAATGCCCAAACTGCCCCAAAACTGCCCCAAAACTCCCTAAAACTCCCTGCAACTCCCTAAAACCCCAAAAACGCCCTAAAACGCTCCGAAACGCCCCCGTTTTCCTCCAAAACCCCCAGAAACCCCCCAAAACACCCCAAAAACTCCCCAAAACACCCCAAAAACACCCTAAAACTCCCCAAAACACCCCAAAAACACCCTAAAACTCCCTAAAACACCTCAGTTCCACTCCAAACCACCCTAAAACTCCCCAAAACACCCCAAAAACGCCCTAAAACTCCCCAAAACATCCCAAAAACTCCCCAAAACACCCCAAAAATGCCCAAAAACTCCCCAAAACACCCCAAAAATGCCCAAACTGCCCCAAAACTGCCCCAAAACTCCCTAAAACTCCCTGCAACTCCCTAAAACCCCAAAAACGCCCTAAAACGCTCCGAAACGCCCCCGTTTTCCTCCAAAACCACCCCAAAACGCCTCGAAATTCCCTAAAATCCCCTGAAACGCCCCAAAAACGCCCCAAAAACGCCCTAAAACCAGCCCAAAACGCCCCCAAATTCCCAAATTTCCGCCCCCTCCAGGCGCTGGTTCTTCATCCAGAGCAACCAACTGCTGTACCTGAAACGGGCCCGGGTGGGTTTTGGGGGGTCCTGGGGGGTTTTTGGGGGTCCTGGGGGATTTTTGGGGGTCCTGGGGGGGTTTTGGGGGATCCTGGGTGGGTTTGGGGGGGATTTTGGGGAGAGTTTTGGGGGTCCTGGGTGGGTTTTGGGGGGTTTTCGGGGGTCTGGGGGGGGATTTTAGGGGTCCCCAGGTGATTTTGGGGGGTCCCAGATGGGTCTGGGTGGGTTTTGGGGGGTCCTGGGGGATTTTTGGGGGTCGTGGGTGGGTTTTGGGGGGATTTTGGGGGGAGTTTTGGGGGTCCTGGGTGGGTTTTAGGGGGTCTTGGGAGGGATTTTAGGGGCCCCCGGCTGATTTTGGGGGGGTCCCAGATGGGTCTGGGGGGGGTTTTGGGGGTCCTGGGGGGATTTGGGGGGGTCCTGGGTGGGTTTTGGGGGGATTTTGGGGAGAGTTTTGGGGGTCCTGGGGGGTTTTGGGGGGTCGCGGGTGGGTTTTGGGGGGATTTTGGGGGGAGTTTTGGGGGTCCTGGGTGGGTTTTGGGGGGTCTTGGGAGGGATTTTAGGGGGCCCCGGCTGATTTTGGGGGGGTCCCAGATGGGTCTGGGTGGGTTTTGGGGGGTCCTGGGGGGTTTTTGGGGGGTCCTGGGTGGGTTTTGGGGGGATTTTGGGGAGAGTTTTGGGGGTCCTGGGGGGTTTTTGGGGGGGTCCTGGGGAATTTTGGGGGGTCCTGGGTGGATTTTGGGGGATCCTGGGGGATTCTGGGGGGTCCTGGGTGGATTTTGGGGTGTCCTGGGTGGATTTTTGGGGGGTCCTGTGTGGATTTTGGGGGGTCCTGGGTGGGTTTTTGGGGGGTCTGGGGTGGGTTTTGGGGGGTCCTGGGTGCGTTTTGAGGGCTCCTGGGGGGATTTTGGGGGGTCCTGTGTAGATTTTGGGGGGTCCTGGTTGGATTTTGGGGGTCCTGGGTGGATTTTGGGGGGTCCTGGGTGGATTTTTGGGGGTCCTGGGGGATTTTGAGGGGTCCTGGGTGGATTTTTGGGGGTCCTGGGTGGATTTTGGGGGGTCCTGGGTGGATTTTTGGGGGTCCTGGGGGATTTTGAGGGGTCCTGGGTGGATTTTGGGGTGTCCTGGGGGGATTTTGGGGGTTCTGGGTGGATTTTTGGGGGGTCCTGGGTGGATTTTGGGGTGTCCTGGGGGATTTTGGGGGGTCCTGGGTGGATTTTGGGGTGTCCTGGGGGATTTTGGGGTGTCCTGGGGGATTTTGGGGGGTCCTGGGTGCGTTTTTGGGGGGTCCTGGGTGGATTTTGGGGGGTCCTGGGTGGATTTTCGGGGGTCCTGGGGGATTTGGGGGGGTCCTGGGTGGATTTTTGGGGGGTCCTGAGTGGGTTTTGAGGGCTCCAGGGGGGATTTTGGGGGGTCCGGGTGGGTTTTTGGGGGGTCCTGGGTGGATTTTGGGGGGTCCTGGGGGATCTTGGGGGGTCCTGGGTGGGTTTTGAGGGGTCCTGGGGGATTTTGGGGGGTCCTGGGTGCGTTTTTGGGGGGTCCTGGGGGGATTTTGGGGGGTCCGGGTGCGTTTTTGGGGGGTCTGGGTGGATTTTGGGGGGTCCTGGGTGGATTTTCGGGGGTCCTGGGGGATTTGGGGGGTCCTGGGTGGATTTTGGGGTGTCCTGGGTGGATTTTGGGGGGTCCTGGATGGATTTTGGGGTGTCCTGAATGGATTTTTGGGGGGGACCCCCCTCACTTTGTGGGGAGAGGCGGGGCCGCATTTTGGGGTCCTTTTTTTTTTAATTTTTTTTAGGATTTGGGGGTTTTTGGGGTTGTTTTTAACCGCGGATTTGGGGGGGAGGGGGTGGGGGAGGATTTTGGGGGGACCCCTCCCCACCTGGGTGAGATTTTGGGGACCCCCCCAGGACCCCCCCACGGTGGTGGTGGAGGACCTGAGGCTCTGCACCGTCAAACCCTGCCCTGACCTCGAGCGCCGCTTCTGCTTCGAGGTCGTCTCCCCGTCCAAGTGAGACCCCAAAAATCCCCCCAAAAAATCCGTTTTGGGGGAGGGGGGACCCCCAAAATTCTGGGGGGACCCCAAAATCTGGAAAAGAACCCCCCAAAAAAATCCCCATTCCCAAAGGTTGGGGCTCGAAAATCGCCCCCAAACCGCCCAAAATTCTCCTCGAAAGACCCCAAAACCTTCCTAGGGCACCCCAAAATTGCGAGGGAGACCCCGAAAATCCGTTTTGGGGGAGGAGGGACCCCAAAATTCTGGGGGGACCCCAAAATCTGGAAAAGAACCCCCCAAAAAATCCCCATTCCCAAAGGTTGGGGCTCGAAAATCGCCCCCAAACCGCCCAAAATTCTCCTCGAAAGACCCCAAAACCTTCCTAGGGCACCCCAAAATTGCGAGGGAGACCCCGAAAATCCGTTTTGGGGGAGGAGGGACCCCAAAATTCTGGGGGGACCCCAAAATCTTGGGGGGAACCCCCCAAAAAATCCCAATTCCCAAAGGTTGGGGCTCGAAAATCGCCCCCAAACGGCCCAAAATTCTCCTCGAAGGACCCCAAAACCTTCCTGGGGTACCTCGAAATTGCGAGGGAGACCCCAAAAATCCGTTTTGGGGGAGGGGGGACCCCAAAATTCTGGGGGGACCCCAAAATCTGGAAAAGAACCCCCCAAAAAATCCCCATTCCCAAAGGTGGAGGCTCGAAAATCGCCCCCAAACCGCCCAAAATTCTCCTCGAAGGACCCCAAAACCTTCCTGGGGCACCCCAAAATTCCAAGGGAGACCCCAAAAATCCATGGGGGGGACCATGAAATTGCGAGGGAGACCCCAAAAATCCATTCTGGGGGAGGGGGGACCCCAAAATTCTGGGGGGGGATCCAAAATCTTGGGGGGAGCCCTGCAAAAAATCCCAATTCCCAAACCTGGGGGGGCTCCAAACCCCCCCAAAACAACCCCGGGGTCCCCCAAACCCCCCCCAAAAAATGACACCAACACCCCAAAACCTTCCTGGGGGGAGGGGGATCCCCCAAAACGGCCGAGGGGACCCCAAAATCCCCTTTTTTCCCCCCAGATCCTGCGTCCTGCAGGCGGATTCGGGGGGGGGGCAGCGCCGCTGGGTCAGCGCCGTCCAGAGCAGCATCGCCTGCGCCTACACCCAGAGCCCCCCGAAAGCGCCCCCGGGGCAGGTGGGGACCCCAAAAACCGCCCCAAAACGGCCCCGAAATCGCCCCAAAATAGCCCAAAACCGCCCTAAAAATAGCCCAAAATGGCCCGAAACCGCCCTAAAATAGCCCAAAATATCCCCAAACCGCCCTAAAATAGCCCAAAATAGCCCGAAACCGCCCCAAAATAGCCCAAAACCGCCTCAAAATGCCCCAAAATAGCCCAAAGCCGCCCTAAAATAGCCCAAAACCGCCCTAAAATAGCCCCAAACCGCCCCAAAATAGCCCAAAGCCGCCCTAAAATAGCCCAAAGCCGCCCTAAAATAGCCCAAAATAGCCCTAAACCGCCCTAAAACAGCCCAAAACCGCCCTAAAATAGCCCAAAATGGCCCCAAACCGCCCTAAAATAGCCCAAAATAGCCCCAAACCGCCCTAAAATAGCCCAAAACCGCCCTAAAATAGCCCAAAATAGCCCTAAACCGCCCCAAAATAGCCCAAAGCCGCCCCAAAACAGCCCGAAACTGCCCCAAAATAGCCCAAAAACCGCCTCAAAATGCTTCAAAATAGCCCAAAACCGCCCTAAAATAGCCCAAAACCGCCTCAAAATGCCCCAAAATAGCCCCAAACCGCCCTAAAATAGCC